>NW_026596117.1:7798832-7812489 GCF_907164565.1 Psammomys obesus | reverse complement strand
AAAAAAAAAAAAAAAAAAAAAAAAAAAAAAAAAAAAAAAAAAAAAAATGGAGTACATTTTAATGTAATTAATTAAATAATCAATTCACTTTACATCCCAGGAGTAGGCCCTCCCTCTTATCCTCCTGTTCCCATTCTCCCTTCCACTTTCCCTTATCCCCTACCCCTACTCCTCAGATAAGGGGAGCTTCTCCACTGCCAACTCAAACTAGCACATTAAGTCAGAACTAAGCGCATCTTCTTCCCCTGTGGCCTGGTGAGGCAGTCCCACCAGGGGGAAGTAATAGAAAAGCAGGCAACAGAGATCATGCTGGAGAGACATCCCCCTATCTCCTTTCTATGGGGACCTACATGCTGGTCAAGTTACCTATAATTCACAAATGTGTAAGGAGCCTAGGTTGAGTCCATGCATGGTCCTTGGTTGGTGCTCTCTAAGCCAGCCTGGGCCCAGGTTAATTAGCTCTGTTGGTCTTCTTGTTGAGCTCTTGCTCCCTCTGGGTCCTTTAATTCTTTCACCTATTGTTCCTCAAGACTCCCTAAGCTCTACCCACTATTTGGCTCTGAGTCTCAGCATCTATTTTGATCCACTGTTGAGTGGAGCCTCTCAGAGGCAGCTATTGTAGTCTCCTGGGTGCAAGCATAGCACAGTATCTTAAAAGTGTCAGGGATTGGCTTTTTTCCATGAGTGAGTCTCATGTTGGATCTTGCATTGGTTGGACATTCAATCAGTCTCTGCTCTATTTTTATCCCTGCACTGCATATAGGCAGGGTAAATTTTGGGACAAAGTTTTTGTGGGTAGGTTGGTGTGTCCCTCCCTCCACCAGGAGTCAAGTCTAGTTAGAAGGTGACCTCTTCACTCTCCATGACCCCTGCTACTAAGAGTCTCAGCTAGAATCACACGCATATCCTCCCAAAAGCCTAACCTGGAGTAGGTCTCCAGCTTGTCTCAGATATGCCTGCCCCATGGTTTCTCTTCTCTTTGCAAGCCCTCTGTCCTGCCAATCTTTCTCCCCAGTGTGATCTATACCCTCATTTCTCCACACATTCATTCTTCTACTCTATCCCCTCTCTTCAACAATATCTGTTTTCTGTTTTCACTTTTGAGTGATATTTAGGTATTCTTCCTTGAGTCCTACTTGTTAGTTATCTTTGTGGGTCTATGAATTGTATTAATGTTATCGTGTACTTGACGACTAATATATGCTTATAAGTGAATATATACCATGTATTCATGTGTCTTTCTGGATATGGGTTATCTCAGGGTGATCTTTTCTAGTTCCATCCATTTGCCTGCAAATTTTATGATTTCCCTGTTTTTAATAGCTGAGTAATAGTCCGTTGTGTAAATGTGCCACAATTTCTTTATCCATCCTTCAGCTGAGGGATGTATGGGTTGTTTGCAGGTTTTGGCTATTACAAATAAAGCTTCTATGAACATAGTTGAGCAAGTGTCCTTGTAGTATGGTGGGGCATCTTTCAGGTATATGCCCAGGAGTTGTTTATCTGAGAAAGTGTCAGATTGATTTCCAAAGCGCTTGTACAAGTTTGCACTCCAACCATCAATGGAGGAGCAGTTTTGTTATTGTTGTTGTTGTTTGCAACTGCTCCTGAGCATGATGCCTGCCCTGGATGTGGTTGATATACCCAATGACATTCCCTTGGACAAAACTGATTATTCCTTCTCCAACAAGTATCAGTTGCAAATAACTTCTTGGTTATAGGTGGGGTTTTGTGTTTACTTCCCCTCTCACGCTAAGATTTGGTCTGTTTTGAACCTGGGAAAGTCTGCTGTGTACTGTTACAGGCTCTGTGAGTTCAAAACTGGATCAGTCCTGCTGTGTCTTGAAACTTCTCTTTTCTTGTAGTCATCTTCCACCTCTGGCTCTTATAATCTTTCCATGTTGTCTGCCACATAGATTCCTGAATAGTTTTGTGTGTGTGTGTGTGTGACACAAACATTTTATTTTTCTATTTTTAAATTAATTTATTTTTTATTGATTACAATTTATTCACTTTGTATCCCAGCTATGTCTTCGTCCCTCATTCCCTCCCAATCCCACCCTCCCTCCCTCATCTCCCCCTCTGCCCCTCACCAAGTCCACCAATAGGGGAGGTCCTCCTTCCCTTCTATCTGACACAGGCCTAACAGGTCTCATCAGGACTGGTTGTGTTGTCTTCGTCTGTGGCCTGGTAAAGCTGTTCCCCCTCAGTGGGAGGTGATTGAATAACCAGACACTGAGTTCATGTCTGAGACAGTCCCAGTTCTGTTACTAGGGAACCCACTTGGAGACTGAGCCGCCATGTAGCCATTGGCAGATCCCTGACTCTTATGAACAAGGATTTTGTAAATGCTTTCTGTTTCAGACTGAGTGCTCCACATGTTCTCCCTTTCTGCATACTGTACATCTGTGATGCTCCATGTTAACTGCCATCTGCTACAAGCACTTCCTTCCTAATACTAGGTGTCTGGCATGCCTATAACCTCTCTGGTCTCAAAAATGTCCACTTTTGCAGTGCTAGGTATTGGTTCCATTTCATGGAGTGGAACCCAAATAGAATGAAAAAGGACTTGGTTACTCCTATAACATTTGTGCAGTATATCTTACCAGCTGGTCATAGACAAGAATGGGAGAAAAGAAAGAAAGCACATGTGACCAATCTGGGTCTCACCAAAGTGTGGCATTTATGGGGTCCCTGGTAAAGAAAAGCTCTGTGTGCAGAGAGTCACAAAGAGACAGAGATGGGATAGAAGAAAAATATTGAAAAGCATGGCTGGGAAGAACCAAAGGAAACTTGGGTCCAGGTCGCAGATTCTAAAGAGCATGGAAGTGGGTTTCAATAACAAAGTTTTGATACAAAACATTTTGTTATTTGGAAGCTAACCTCTCCAGAGTTGAAAGAAAATGTGATAGCTAAAAGTTTAGCTCTGAGCATTTCTGATGAAACATCCATGAGACAGTGTTTTAGTCTATCATACAAATTTTTTCAAGACAAAATTCTCAGTTATCTACTTAGTTAAATTCCCATAGAACTGAGCTTGAATTGTCGAATTTTTGAACTAGCAGCCTTCATGGAATATCAGATATTTCCCATTTTTAAAAAATGTAAATAAAAAAATAAATCTGTGTCAATTATTGTAACTGAAAATTAGTTTTGTTACACTTTCTGGCTTAAAATAGTTTAAATAGAATTTGAATTTATGAGACATAAGTACTTTTCTAGAACCTATAATTTCTAAGGAGCTGTGAAATTCAAGTTGATGTCTTATGGTAACCATGTATTAAAATCTTGAGAACCCAGTTTGTGAATCAGTTTCCACAAAGACAAGATCCACAGAGAAAGGGATGAGAAATGCTGGTATCACTTTACTGACAGGAGTTTGTTAGAAAGAAAGAAAGTCAGAAGAAGTTCTGTGAACATACTTTGTTAATAAGAAATATTTAAGAGTAATTGGAAGAAATAATCAGATATCATAATCTTATGACGTCTGAGACATCTTTGTTTTTCCACCTTCATAAATTAATAACAAAAATAAAGATTTTTAAAATTACGTTTTCTTTATGTTTACCAATTAACAGCCATAGTCCAAAAAAAGTCACACTATTGTGTAATTCTACAGTCCCTTTGGTACTGCACAACACTCTATGTCAGTACTGATGTCTATTGAGAGAAGCTTCTATGTCAAAAACTGTGGAGGAAGTTGACAATCCGGTATCAAAATATGCATGGGAAATTTAATGTGTCTTCAGCTGTGTTTGAACAGATTCCTTTATTTTGCATGCTCTTTGATGAATCTGTCTATTTCCCAGATGGTTGAGAGCCTCTAGCCCCTCCCATTAAGAGAGTCTTTATTAAGAATTTGTCTTAACTTCATTACAGGTTTTCCTATTTTTAATATTTTCATATGTTTCAGCATTTGATTTTCCTGCTACATTGTATTCCATTTGTTTTTCATTATGCATCCCATCTGTCTATCATATCTACATGCTACTTACACAGTTTTCCGTCATGGTGTTAGTCTAACTTTCATTGAAATTATTTTGTGCTTCCTACTTTAAGCGATATTTGTCAATAGCCTTTTAACTCTAATGATGGTTTATAGAAATTGTTTAATTTATTGTAAGAAAGTGCTTCTGTGAATTATTCTGGATGTCAGACATCTACCATTATTCCAATACATGTTATATCTTACAACTGTTCAGACAATACCTTTAAACATAAGAATGTGTCTCTCTTACTACAAAGAATTATTTCAACAGCCAGCATATTCAAACAAATTTATTCCCAAATTACAAAGACTGAATAGATTTTTGCCGAAATCTGAATAGAAAATGCATCTTAGAATGTATCTTACACTAACAAGTCTATTTTTTTTAACTTTTATTAATTACACTTTATTCATTTTGTATCCCCCCAAAAGCCCCTCCCTCCTCCCCTCCCGGTCCCACCCTACCCCCTTTCTGCATGCATGCCCCTCCCCAAGTCCACTGATAGGGGAGGTCCTCCTCTCCTTCTTTCTGATCTTAGTCTATCAGTTCTCATCAGAAGTGGCTGCATTGTCAGGGTTCTAGGTTATCTCCACGGATAGTCCTTGGTTGGAGTATGAGTCTCTGGGAAGTTCCCTGTGTTCAAATTTTCTTGTTCTGTTGCTCTCCTTGTGGAGTTCCTGTCCTCTCCAGCACTTACTATTTCCCACTTCTTACATAACAAGTCTACTTTTTAAAGTATTGCTATAATAATTGAGAAATTTGCATGTAGAGAGTTAAAACATGTTATGTATTAACCCATTAAAGAAAGCTAATATCTTTACTAGTTCAAAATGCATCAATAAATTTTCACACTTCTTTCTTTATATATATATATTTTTACTTATTACAATTTAGTCACTTTGTATCACAGCTGTAGCCCTCTCACTAGTCCCCTCACAACCCCACCCTCCCTCCCTTTTCTCCTCTCATGCCCCTCCCCAAGTCCACTGATAAGTGAGGTCCTCTTTTTCCATCTGACATTAGTCTATCAGGTCTCATCAGAACTGGATGCATTGTCTTCCTCTGTGTCCTGGTAAGGCTGCTCCCCCATTAGGGGATGTAATAAAAGAGCCAGCCACTGAGTTCGTGTCAGAGACAGCCCCTGTAACAGTAAAATTTATGGAGTAATGTAGGCAATGCCAAACAAAATTAATGACTTCATCTAGTTCTTCCACCTTCACTTTGTAATAAACCCTTTAATTTTAACATACATCTTCCTAATAATTAATTTTAAATCAATTACATGAGTAAATTGGATGGTTCAATGTCTGCTATATCAGTTTTTAGAATTCAAGAAACTAACACATATGATATCTCAAGCATAACAAAGTATAAGGGATTGCTTCAACTGTCTCTTTTCTCTTAGTCCTTAAGAAACCTGGGACCTAGAACATCACTAGGGCACAGAATCATGAACAAGAGAAACAGCTGCGGAACAGGAGAGGAAACACTGCTTCTCTGGTAACCAGGTGGCTATGGGACTACAGTGAATGACTCCTAGCTTCCCTGGTGTTCCAGCACACCTCTGGCTTTCACAAGAGAGATGTGAGGTGAAAAGGGGGTGCTTTTGGCATACCTACTATTATAAAAATGGTTATTAAATTGCAAATTATCCCTAAATATTTGCTTATTGTTGGCAAATTCTAAGGACAAAAAAATAAAGAAAATTTAATAATAAAAAAAGACATTTTGCTTTATTGAAATGAATCTTTCCCACAATAAAACGAATTTAATATCAAAACTTGCCTCTTTATATTTTTTAATTACTGTTATTTATTACAGTTTATTCACTTTTTATCCCGGCTATGGCCCCCTTTCTTATCTCCTACCAATCCAGCCCTCCCTCCCTCTTTTCCCCCTATGTCCCTCCTCTAGTCCACTGATAGGAGAGGTCCTCCTTCCCTTCTACAAACTTGCAAGGGTAAAATTGAGAACGCCGGTTCACTTATGTGCAGAGGGGAATTATTGGGTTTGTGGCTATTCCTTATTCTCCCAGGAGGTTAAGTATTGAACACAACATTTTTCAAATGTCAATCAATGCACTACACTACCCAAATAAAATCAAGTCAGGGCTGAACAACATTCATTTCTATAGTTCAGTTGTCTTGATTGCTCTACATTGATTTAGGACATTTTAAAAACTCATGAAAGCTTTATGATTTTGGATACTTGGTCCCTTTATACAATTCACTCATTCAAGCAAAAGAAAAAAAAATGTCCGAAAGTTAGAGTTTAAATTCAATTGCCAGAAGGAAAAAAAAAATAAAATACTACTAACATTTTTGTTGTCTCTCAAAATAGATGACATTTGAACACATATTGGAATGTTGTTATTAAAAAAAAAATGCTGTTACAATAGTATTACTGGAGGGAACTAAGAACCTTAATATATGGGGAAAATATTAAATCTCTAATTCTATCTATTACCTGTTTTAAGTAAAAAACAACAACAACAACAACAACAAAAAAAAAACAGAAGGCATATGTAAACTTTTCATCCTCCAACATCTGGTAAATCAGGAAGTACTAGATTTTAATTCTATTAATTTATTTATTTTTCATTAAAATAATGTGTAACTGTGTATATGCATGTAGCATGTATGTATTCCACTGTTATGCACAATGCCACATTATATATTTCGCCCTGTATTCCAAATACTTATTTCCAGCAGTTTTCCCTATTGCTGTTTCTGAATGGAATGTCTTCAGTTATCATAAGTGCAAGCAGTAGGGAAAATGGCTGGAAGTAAGTATTTATTTACTTTTCCTTTTCACACATGCAATGCTATCATTAAAATTTTAAAAATACTAACTCCCCCTTCTTTCATATGGTTCCCTGAACTCTGCCGAAGGTTTGCTTATGAGTCTCAGTCTCAGCATCTGCTTTGCTACATTGCTAGGTAGAGTCTTTCAGAGGCCCTCTGGAGTAGGTTCCTGTCCTGTTTCTTGTTTTCTCCTACGACCAATGCCCATCCCATTTCTCTTTCTAAGTGAGGATTGATCATCTTACCCTGGATTCTCTTCCTTGTTTATCTTCTTTAGGTGTACAGATTTTAATATGTTTATCCTATATTATAGATCTAGAACCCACTAATAAGTGAGTATATACCATGTGTGTCTTTCTGCATCTGGGATACCTCACTCAGGATGATCTTTTCTAGGTCCCACCATTTGCCTGCAAATTTCATGATTTCCTTGTTTTTAACTGCTGAGTAGAATTCCGTTGTGTAAATGTACCACAATTTCTGTATCCATTCCTCAGTTGATGGACATCTGGGTTGTTTCCAGGTTCTGGCTATTACAAATAAAGCTGCTACAAACATGGTGCTAGTATGACCTGGAGAGGACAGGAGCTCCACAAGAACCAAATATATCTGGACACAGGGGTCTTTTCTGAGACTGTTTTTCCAATCAAGGCCCATGTATGGATATAACCTAGAACCCCTGCTCAGCTGTAGACCATGGTAGCTCAGTATCCAGGTGGTTACCCTAGTAAGGGGAATAGGGACTATTTCTGACATGAACTCAATGGCTGGCTCTTTGACCTCTCCTCCCTACCCGGAGGGAAGGGCAGCCTTGCTAGGCCACAGAGGAGGACATTCAAGCCAGTTATGATGATACCTGATAATCTAGGGTCAGATGGAAGGGGAGGAGGACCTCCCCTATCAGTGGACTTGGAAAGGGGCAGGGAGGAGATGAGTGAGGAAGGGAGGTTTGGATTGGGAGAAAATGAGGGAAGGGGATACATCTGGGATACAAAGTAAATAACCTGTGATTAATATAAAAATAAAATTTATATTAAAAATTTAAAAATAAATACGACACAACACATTTGAACTTTTATCTTGACTGAATTTTTAGCATATACAATTTAATACATGTTTGACCCTTCATCTAGCCTTCTTTTTTTAAATTTAATTTTATTATTTCATGATTTCCTTGTTTTTAATAGCTGAGTAGTATGCCATTGTTTAAATGTACCACAATTTCTGTATCCATTTCTCAATTGAGGGGCATCTGTGTTGTATCCAGATTCTGGCTATGACAAATAATGCTGCTATGAACATGGTTGAGCAAATGTCCTTGTTGTATAGTTGAGTATATTTCAGATATATGCCTAGCAGTGGTATAGCTTAATCTTAAGGTAGCACTCTTGGTAATTTTTTTTTTTTTGAGAAAGTGCCAGATTAATTTCCAAAGTGGCTGTATAAATTTACATTCCCACCAGCAGTGGAGGAGGATTCCCCTTTCAGCACATCTTCTCCAGCATGTGTTGTCACTTAAGTTTTTGATCTTAGCCATTCTGATAGGTGTAAAGTGAAATCTCAGGGTCATTTTGATTTCAAGTCAGTCACTGACTACATATTATTGTTTGAGGCATACAGTTCAAACTCATAACTTTATGGCTGGCTTCAGAGATTTTGACAAACAGAGCTACAATAGGTTTGTAAGCTGATTTGTTAGTTCTCTCCAGATTACCTCATGCTGAAGAAAAAGCTTTGCCTTTCCCTTTTATTCCTGTTTTTACAATTGATTCAAAATATAACTTGAATTCCAAACAAATTAATAAACCCTCTTACTTACATGGTTGTTTCAGCTCCATTTTACTGGAGTAACCAAGTCACTTCATTCTGATAGCTTTCTGATGATAAATTTGAAATCCTTCAACTATGAAAAGGCAGACACAAAACTCACTAGAGAAAAGGGGTCTCAATTGTAATATGGTAATGAGGGCGTATTGTAAAACATGGATCATCCACATAAGTGGAAGATTCTTGAATCTCAGTGAATTCATTCAGAAAATTGTATATTGTTAATTGTTACAAGTATGATTTTTTTCTGGTGTTGTTTCTATATTTGTACAGGCTTATGCCATTGGCATTTGTGTTTTGGGTTTAAATACAGGTGTAAGCATATCACCTTTCCTCTCTAGTTATACCACCTACATGATATATGTGATTAAAATATAAATAAACTATAGCAAAACAAAGACTACTTCTAGCTGGATTTGTAATTTGATATAGACAAACACATATATATATACATATATATACACATTTATGTATGAAATTATGTATGTAAATATATGTATATATTACATATAAAATATATGTGTATGTAAATATTTATGTATGTAAATATTTAAATACACATATATTTGTATGTATATACATACATATATATTTATGTATATGTGTGTATATACATACATATGTATTTATATTATATATAAATACATATTTATAAATAGATTTATTTTATATATTTATATATAATATATTTATTTACATAAATGGATATTTATATTATATATAAATATATATTATAAATATAAAATATATAAACATATAAAACATATATTATATAAAAATAAATATGAAATTCAATTGAAATTTTGTTACAAATGTATTATTGATTTTATATGATACCAAAATTATAAGGAAAGAATTCCTGAATGTTCCTGCAGCCAGGGCAATTACCAACTCTGAAACAGTGAATGTGTTTGCATGTAATCATTCCTTATGCTAAAGGAAGAGAATGATTCTCCACCATGCACAGTAAGACAAAACACAGTGACATGGAGCCTTTCAGGCAAATATACAGCCTTACTATTCCAGGGTGTGTGCATTGTTTCATTACAAGAGATTTGCCCAGTGTAAATTTTTACTCAAACATATTTACAGACTGATTCAACCTTACAAATATTATAAATCATTGAAATTCAATTGGTTAGCCCATGGTTTACATTTAATTTGGTAGTGTCTTATCTGTGTGAATAATTAATATTTTATAATATTTTACAACGTTTAATATATCACTATATCGTGTTATTATGAACACTAGGAGATAGAGTTTGTCACACTTATAAACATTTCGAGAAAGACAAATCCAGTCTAACTGTTCCACATTCTGTACCACATTCATGTAAAAAATTATGATTATAATATAAAATTTTACAATCCTGAGAAAATATTAGAAAATTAAAGAGTAAATATCAATCCCCTGATATGCAATTCTGAAACTGAAAAATTTAGGAGAAATTGAAAATTTGGTAATCTCATCTCAATATGAAACAAACTTGGCATCTTCATAGTTTTATAATAAAGTAGGAGCCAGATATTGCGTTAGGGAGTTTACAGTGAAATAGAGAATGATACTCATCCCCTAACACAGAGGGAGGGCATCTTGTATAAGCAGATCTGTTAGACCTCTGCAGCAGATACACTGTTATTTGTTTTCTTTTTTAAAAATGTATTTGTTATTCATTACAATTTATTCCTGTATATCCTGGCTGTAGCCCCCTCCCTCATCTTTTCCCAATTCCACCCTCCCTTTCTCTTCTCCCCCTAAGCCCCTCCCCTAGTCCACTGATAGGGGAGGTCCTCCCCTTCTCTCTGACCCTAGCCCATCAGGTTTAATCAGGACTGGCTGTTTGCAGTTGCTTAGACATGTGTTTCTAGGTTCCCAGTGAAACTGTGAAGGGACCTTGTATGTTTAATACTGAGATAACATCTAAATTTCAATTTTCAAGTTTTTTATCAACTAAAATTTTGGTGCCCTTCTAAAATTTGTACTCAAAAATATATGGATTTTAATAGAGTTTAGATGGTAGCAAAAAGTATGCATTCAAACAAGCATACATTTTTAATTTGTGACTGGCTTTTAAGAGACTTCATATAAAATCACTATTTCAATCACCTTAGTGTAATTATTTCAATATTATTAACTATTTAATTATGCTTTGGTTATAGCCTCAGAAAATAATGTCTCTAAGAATACACTAAGATTTATTAATAATTTCCTCCTTGAAAGTACAGAAAATAGAATGTTAAAAATTTTCTTAATGAGTAACAATTTTAACATGTAGCAAAATCATGATAGACAGTTACCTAATGTGTGCTAGACTTATACTTAGCACATTACAGGATTAATACTTAATTATCATAACACTTCAAATAAGTGTTATCATCCTCCTACACAGGTAGGAGGTACCTCATTATGTAACCCACCACATACTCAAGACTGCACAGAGGCATTGGATGCTCCACAGTAGGCTTCTAAAAATGATCAGTTTCTTGGGTTGGAGTATCAGCCTCAGAAGAGACCCCTAGGCCCACATATTTTGGTTCTGTTGATCTCCTTGTGGAGCTCCTGTCCCCTCCAGGTCTTTCTATCTCCCCCTTTTTTCATAAGATTCCCTGTACTCTGCCCAAAGTTTGGCTATGACTCTCAGCATCTGCTTTGATACCCTGCTAGGTAGAGTCTTTCAGAGGCCCTCTGCAGTAGGCTCCTGTCCTGTTCTCTGCTTTCTCTCTCTTCAAATGTCCATCCTGTTTACCTTTCTGATGGAGGATTGATCATCTTAGCCAGAGTCCTCCTGCTTGCTTAGTTTCTTTAGCTGTACAGATTTTAGTATGTTTATCCTAGATTACATGTCTAATATCCACTTATAAGTGAGTATATGCCATGAATGTCTTTCTATTTCTGGGACACTTCACTCAGGATGATCTCTTCTAATGCCCACCATTTGCCTGCATATTTCATGATTTTCTTGTTTTTAATTTCTGAGTAGTATTCCATTGTGTAAAAGTACCACAATTTCTGTATCCATTCCTCAAATAAGGGACATCTGGATTGTTTCGATTCTGGCTATTAGGAATAACGCTGCTACAAACATGGTTGAGCAAATGTCCTTGTTGTATACTTGAGAATCTTTTGAATATATGCCTAAGAGTGCTATAGCTGCATCTTGAGGAAGCACTATTCTTAATTGTCTGAGAAAGTGCCAGCTTGATTTCCAAAGTGGTTGTACAAGATACCTAGAACTCCTGCACAGATGTAGCCCATGGCAGCTCAAGCCCGTGGGTTGCCAAGTAGGGGTAACAGGGACTGTCTCTGATATAAACTGAGTGGTTGGTTTTTTGATCACCTCCTCCTGAGGAGGGGAGCAGCCTTGCCAGGCCACAGAGGAAGACAATGTATCCAACTCCTGATGAGACCTGATAAGCTAGGGTCAGATGGAGGGGGAGGAAGACCTCCACTGTCAGTGAACTTGAAGAAAGAGATGGGAGGAAATGAAGTTGGGATGGTGGGATTGGGGAGGGATGAGGGAGGGGCCTACAGCTGGGATACAAAGTGAATAAACTGTAATTAATAAAAAATAATTTTTAAAAATAAAAAAGTGATCAGATTCAATATACTGTCCATTGTAAGTCATTTACATTGTACCACATTTAAACATTAACTCAAAAGCATGCATCTCCTAAGCTGGGCCCAGCATCATGAGGCTTATCATTATGTACCATTGAAGTCCACTCCTCATAAAGATCCTTAGCTGAGCAGGATGTGAAAATGTAGAGGCAGGTGCTCACCAATCAGTCATTCCAAAGCAATACGAACTTTTTACATTTCTGAAGATGATCCTAGTTCTTTTTGTGATGTATTTATTATTACATGAGATTTTTGCATGTTTCCAGTTGTGTTATTTTGTTCTGATAAGAATCTTCCCTATCGGTCTTTTCTGAGACTGACACTCCACCAAGGACCATGTATGGATATAACCTAGAACCTCTGCTCGGATGTAGCCGTGGTAGCTCAGTAACCAATTGGTTTCCCATAGTGAGGGGAACAGGGACTATTTCTGACAGGAACTCAATGACTGGCTCTTTGGCCTCCCCACCCCCCAAGGGAGGAGCAGTCCTGTTAGGCCACAGAGGAGAGCTATGCAGCCAGTCCTGAAGATACCTGATAAAACAGGATCAGATGAATGGGGAGGAGGCTCCTCCATCAGTGGATTTAGAAAGGGGCAGGGTGGAGATGAGGGAGGGAGGGTGGGATTGGGAGGGAATGAGGGAGCGGGATACACCTGAGATACAGAGTTAATAAAATGTAACTGATAAGAAAAAAATAAAATTAAAAAAATATATTTTTAAGAACATGAAAAAAAAAGATACCTGATAAAACAAGGTCATATGAAAAGGGAGGAGGTCCTCCCCAATCAGTGGACTTGGAAAGGGGCAGGGAGGAGATGAGGGAGAGAGGGTGGGATAGGAAGGGAATGGGGGGGGGACGACACAGCTGGGATACAGAGTTAATAAAATGTAACTAATAATAAAGAAAATTAAAAAATATAAAAAAGAATCTCCCCTATCAGTGGACTAGGGGAGGGGGATGGGGTGAAGAGGGAAGGAGGGTGGGACTAGGAGGAGACCAGGGAGTGGTCTACAGTCAGGATACAAGGGGAATAAATTGAAATATTTTTTTTAAAGGAGCAAGAAACAGGAATTAAAGAGTAGGAAGGACTTTGAGTTGAGTGGTATTTAAGACAGTGTGTAGAATTAGGAGTTTTAACTCTCTAGCTCTTTAGTTTTAGCTCTCTGGCTTTTGGGGCTTTTTGAGCCTTGAGCCAGCAAGCCTTTGACCTTGGGTTATTTGGCCTTTACTTCCTGTGCTGTCAGCTGAGCTAGTGAGCCTTTTGGGCTTTTTCTATTGGGATGTGAGCTGAGAAGGAAGGTCAGATGGGTGCTCTCTCTGCCTCTCTGAGCTAGCAGGTTTTCACCCCAGCATCTGGCTCTTGAGTCTTTATTGGTAAAATAGAACGGTTGGGATTTTCATTCATTTTTTTTTTT
>NW_026596117.1:7681824-7798822 GCF_907164565.1 Psammomys obesus | reverse complement strand
AAAAAAAAAAAAAATCTCACATTGCTCATGCCAAGGCTGAAGGCTGAGGTAGGTATTGAAACTGTCTCCTAGAAAATGTTAATAGATGTGGAAAGCCCATCAGTTGAATAATGTTTGAGAAATCTGGGACTCAAACCAAGATCTGATCTACAAGAAAGCATTTTACTTTCAAGCTACACACCTGCACAGACTATTCCTCCAAGTTGTGCGGAGCTTTTAATTTCCCCTATGCTAGTACAATTTGATTCATTGACAAGTTTTAATCAATAGAATAAACAGTTTGGAATATCACACAACTAATGTATCGGCAGATAAAGGAACATGCAGTTATTTCCAGAGCACTTTGATTTATAGTATGCATAATGATTGTTTTGTCTGTTTTGGCCTGAATAAAAAAAAAAATCAAATGATTTTTCAGAGATGCCATGAACTCCTGTTGACTCTGAAAGTTGTAGTTATAAAAATTATTCATTTGAAATTTAAAAACATATGGGTAGGAAGTTGATGTGCCTTCCTGTAGCATTTGCCTAATTCCTACTTCTATATCTAGGTTGGGGAATGCAGTATGTTAGTCATTTTAATCATCTTCTCCAATAAAATGGACCCAGTGAGTTCTAATTTTCTTGAAAATTAAATGGAATTGAAATGTTATTTCTGTATATAGGTGGCAAGGTTTCAAACATCTATGCTCAAAAGTGGTGCTCTTGATAGCATGCCAGGTGCCAGGCAATTATTGACTGAATTGAATCTCTTCTGAAAAGGTGACACATTGTGAGTATTAGTTTCAATGGACTTCTTCAAAATTCTTTTTTGCTATCTCATTTTCACAGTGTATCCTCTGCAACCTATTGAAGATGGCATTAGGAAGAAAATGCTAATGTCGATTGGTGATCTTAATTTATAACTACATAGTTTTTTTTTTTTTTTCCCTTTACTAAAGCAGAACACTTTGAAACCCAGATGCTTGTGCTTGGCTGGATCAACAAGGAGTTAATTTAAGAGAACATCTGCTTTTAAACTGTCTGCACTGCGAAGAAAGAACTCCAGATGTTAAGATAATTCACCCATATATTTTTTCTAGCTTAGAGTAAAAATAACTTTGCAGTAGATAGATACAGCAATCAAAAATATAGTGCTGTTTTACCTTACATATATCTAATATAAATTTGTATTTATACATACATAAAAATTATATATGCATATATGTACTTCAGACAGATAAATAGATGACAGATTGCTTGACGATAGGTGGGTAGATAGACAGACAGACAGAAATATAGGTACTTCAAGGTAGAGACACACATAAACCTACTTTAGGAGTAAACATGTGTATGTTTCTGTTACACCTTGGAAAAATATTGCATAAATCTGAAAACTGTGCTGTCTTTCTCTGTCCTCTGGTGTTGATGCCTGGCAGCATCTTGTCAAGTGGAGTGTGGATTTGCATAGTAAATGGGTAGAACTGCATTTTCATGATACAGTGCATGCTTTGACAGATTCTGTAGATTTAAATCTCCTGATAAGTTTGTCTTTTTGAATCAAAATGGAGAGAATACTGTGGTTGTCTGATATGGTTAAACACATTATAAAAAAAAAAAAAGTCAAAGCTAGTACAAAGCCATTTTGTTGGTCTGGGAAAGTGAGACATATCTTTAAGAATGTCTGCAAAGAATTTTATTCTGCTCCTGTGAGTCAAATCCCAGCTGACATCTTGGTTCTAAAAATCCCAGGTCCTGGGCATAAAATATAGTGGACTCTCTTCTGACTCCGAAGGCAAAATAGATGTGGAATAGAAGGCTGTTTTCTTTCAAACTGTGACTTTACCCAAGTAATGTGATCTGTTTATTCAAGAAAGAAAGAAATGAACAGAATTTATCTCCTTAGTTTCTAAGACAGAAGGCTCAGGTTAGATTGATGCAAAAAAATAAAAAATAAAATAAAATAAATTAAACAAATAAGTAAGCATTCCAAATGATGAATGACATTATTAAGAAGACTATTGATTATTCTTCTATGTACTTTATTTCAGAAATGTCTTAAAACATGTTTCAAAATTATTACCAAGTCATGTGACCAGTAAAATAATTTTAACAACAGCAAATTATATAAACTTATGAAATCAGAGGTAGAGAGCAGATGCTTCCAGAAGCAAATAAGTTCAAGTGAAACAAAGAGCACATTCAATTTGGAACTAAATTTAAATGATCAGAAAAGAGGGGTGCATTATTTTGATTGGGTTAAAAATACAATCTGAATCAAATGACACTAACAAAGAGTGTGAGCAAAGTCGCAGAACTGATTTGAAAATTAACAGTGAAGGGAAAGAGCACTTTGGATGTGAGTAAGGAAACATTTTCTTATAATCCCACAAAAGGCTCTCTAGTTGTTTACCTGCAATTATTTATAATTACCAAATTGATAAATTTAAGAGAAATAAATCTAGAAAGATTGATGTTAACAATTTATGGTGTACTTAGGAGTTGTTCAAGGAAAAGAATTTATTGTAAGTTGTGTATAAAAGTGGTGTACAGCAAAAGTCTCACACATGGGTTTCATGAAATCCATGTTGATAAGTACAATAGACTTATTGGTTATCCCATGCACTGCTTAAATTCCAACACAACTAGTATTACTAATGGGTGTTCATACTAACATGTTTTAGTTTTGTTTTCTAAGTATTAGATTGTGATGGTGATCTTGCCTTTGGTTTGCCTTGAGGATGGCTGTTAGTAATCTTCTTCAGCATAGAATTTTTCAGATATTCATTTCGCTGTAATTGGTTCTCTGAATACTTGCTATTTCTGTGACTGTGATTCTTAGCTTGGAAAGGTGTTAATTTTTGTAATGCCCACCAATTCAGCATCATCCTGCACTTCTAGGTTACCTACTGACAGTTTTAACAATAGTTATATGGAATTCATTCTGAATTATTTTCTTATTTCTAAATAAGAGGGAGAGAAAGGTATACATGCATAGAAATACAGCTTTTTTTTTTTTGCTCTTTCTTTTTCTTCTTTAAATGCAGATACTGAATTTCTCAAGTATTATAGAAGAATTAAATAATGCTTATAGGAAAAAAATGCATCTTTTTACCATGTCTACTTATAGCTCTTCCTCTGTAATTATGTCTTGAAAAAGAAACTTTTATGAAAGCCACTTTTCATCCCACTTCACAAACTCAGAAAATATTCCTAGTATTAAAAAGCTACAATTCTTTCAGTTATCAGCAAGTCCTTTATATTTTTCAATGTGTTACAATAATGTTCTTTTTTCGACAGCCTGTCTATAATAAGAACAACTTTTGCATTTGAGGATATAGTTTAAATCAGCGTTAGCTGGGAACAAGTATGCTGAGGATGTACCTGAAGCTGGCACATTTTAATAAAGTTGCTCTCATAAAGTTTTGGTTAAGGTCAAAACAGAAGACAATATAGAAAATGTGGCCTGTGGTAGCTCAGTAACCAAGCAGTTTTCCAAAGTAAGGGAACAAGGACTATTTCTAATAGGAACTCAATAGCAGGCTCTTTGACCTCCCCACGCCCCCAGGGGAGGAGCAGTCCTGTTAGGCCACAGAGGAGGACTTTGCAGCCAGCCCTGAAGATAACTGATAAAACAGGGTCAAATGAAGGGGAGGAGGTCCTCCCCTATCAGTGGACTTGGAAAGGGGCAGAGAGGAGAGCAGGGAGGGAGTGTGGGGTTGGGGAGGGAATGAGTGAGCAGGATACAGCTGGGACACAGAGTTAACAAAATGTAACTAATAAGAAAAATAAAATTTAAAAAAATGATATCTGAGGGCAGATGAAATGACTAATCAAAGAAACATTTGACAGAATGAGTCAGAGATAAGATATGCCTAACTCTCAATAGTACAGGACAGGAAAGAGAGTTCAGTGCAGTACCTGTGAATACAGTTGAGTTTAGTTGAGGTCATGTAGTTTTGTTCAGTTCCACACAGTTTCTGCAGTCAGCACAGTTCAGTTCATGGAGTTCAGATGCAGTTTTTCCAAGAAGAACAATTCAATCAGAAACCAAGAGAAGCTGGATTGAATCAATCGGCTTAGAGAGGAGTCTGAGTCAGAACAGCTGAGTTGAATCAGCCAGTCAGAGTTCAAAAAGAGCTAGAAATGGTGTTCTTATTCAGTAGTAAGTCTCAGAGGCTGATAACATTCTTGTCGTATGTTATCAGAAGGAGGCAGGACAATGAAGCCTTCAAGGTCCTGGTTTACAGAAGATTAGATTATATAGAGGTTAGAATCTTCCAGGATTGGGCCTAGGAATAGAACAGAGATAGAAAGGCTTTGGACTCAGTCCAAGCCATGTAGTCATAAAGCTTGGGGATGTCTTTCATCTCATCCCCTCATTTGAGGAAATAAAATCAACATTTAATTGCTATTGTAATTTGATGACCCCTTGTTGACCCCTTGTTTTCTGAAGATGAAACAGAGGGGCACTGGATCAAGAGAATAGGGAAATTTGGAGGAGATGGGAGGAGTAGAGGCAGGGGAAACTGGTTTGAATGTATTATGTGAAATAAGATTCTATTTTCAATAAAAATTTTAAAAAGAATAGCCAGCATTATCATCTCGTGAAAAGCCTCTGCATTATTTAAAAAGAGAGAGAGAGAGAGATTTTAAAAAGTGATTCAAATGTGGATTCTAAATTAAATCAGGATAAGGAAGTTCTGGATTATTTAACTCATCAGTTTATGGTAGTCACTTTGCTTTCTTGAAAAGTAAAATCTAATTCGTTTCTAAACACTAATATTCACCTCATGCTAGCAGCCAGTCATATTTTCCAAACTTCCTAGGTTAATGCAGATGGACACATACCATACATGAAAACATTGCAAATGATAATGCGTTAGAAATCAAATGGCCAAATGCAGCACAAATTCTTTGGATAGCTGGTAGTGGGGGTTCCTACATATTTTTCTATAATATAGACTCTCTTGAGAACACTTGTGTAGAAGAAGCCATGTTGGAATATGAGTAACACAACCTTTACACAAAAGGCTTCCCAAAAACGTGCAGGTGGGTATGTCAGGCTCCATACTCTTAGAGAGCTTCGGCTACTCACACCTGGGGACTTTGATAAGCTGCCTTAAGTCTCCTCTTCACTGTGCTGCTGAAAGAATTTGGATTTAGTGTGGGAAAAAAAATCAGCTCTCAAAGCCCTCTTTAGAGAGTAGTGTTTGCTTCAAAGAACTAAAGAAAGAGGAGAGAAAGAAGCAGAGGTATGCATTTGTCTCTCTAAGAATCTGCTTCCAACCTAGAGCCCTTGATAATAAACACAAGCAATGAAACCTCAGAGCTGAGAGATGGCCTCTGATTTAATGAATAAATTTTTTAGCCCCACAGTTTTAGCTAGAAGGGCAAGGGAACCTCCAACAAACACTGAGAATGTTTTGTTTTGGTTTTTGTCTGTTTATTCGAACCATGATATTAAAAGCAATTCTAACATTTTTTTGTTTCTAGTCCCACTAAAATTCATTGAACATTAAACAAATATATGTGGTAATTGTAGAAGTAACTGGAACAAAAGATAGGAAAATATTCTGTATACATGAGTCAACAGTTTGAAATGGGTTATTAATGAAGAAAATTGGAAACCATCTGTTTTTCCAATTTGATTAAACTAGAGAGTAATCATTGTGAATGGATCAGCTGTGGATCATACAAAACTATTACATATAAATGAGTCATGCATAATTCTCTACATATTTAAAGCGAGGACTTTTGTATCAAATCAGTACAATATACAATCAGATAGCTCAGCCAACTTGGTTCATTATTGCAAATTAACACTCAGAATATTCTAGCATTTTACAATGGCAGAATCTGTTCCTGTTTGTTCTCATGAACAACTGCTTCTTGATAAAATTTAATTTCTACTCTCTGCTCACCAAGACATAGTGACTAAGTATGTGTTTAGATACCCTGCTCTTGAGTAGTTTGTAAGCTCTTTAGGAGACAAATTACCTGAACACGGTTAACAACTGGATGTTACAAGAATTCAAAAAGAAGCTGCTGAAATTTGTTATTTCATTCTATATGATCTACATATTTTATTATTACTCATGCTCAAAAGATTATTTTCTATGGATCCTTTGAACTTATCAGGTATGACTCTAGACAAAAGTCTAATTAAAAACTAAAAATACAGCATCATCACCTGCAAAATATTTAGCAATTTCTAGATATCCTGTGAATATTTATAAAGTGAAAAAGGAAGGAGACACTGAAATCTCCCTGAACTAAAAAGATGTCCTCCAAGCCATCACAGCCATAAGAATTCTGTGTGCTTCTGGAGTACAATTGTTATGGTTGTTTTTTGCTTAAGCTGCTTTGTGCTTAAGCAAGCGCTTTGAGCATTTGTATAATAGTGTTTGTTTTACAGTAATTCTTCTTCCTGTTGGACGCTTCTGACTTCTCCGTGGAAGAGTCTGAGGAGCTGTGGGATCTGCCCCAAAGAACAACAGATAAAAGAAGTTCTGTTCAGCATCAAGTTTCTTTCTGTGCTTTGTCTTCCTGGAGACCCTCATCACTGGCTATGGCTCTTATTTGACTTATTTTTAATTCCCAGCCAAGTGTTTAGGCCTTCTGGACATGTGGAATATGGCCAGCATGGAAGTTCTGCCTTGAGAATCTTCACCTGCCCTGCTTGTATTTGACTTATTGTTAATTCCCAACCAAGTGTTTAGGCCTTCTGGACATGTGGAATCTGGCCAGCATGGAAGTTCTGCCTTGAGAATCTTCACCTGCTCTGCTTGGTGCTTGTATCAAGACATTTCTTATTAGTTCTATTTTTTATTTAAATTTAAGGATACATTTTGTTTCTGTTGGTCTTTGTATGCATCAGTCTTGCAGTACTTTAGTTCTGAGCTTCCCTTGGCTATGTGTTTGAATCCTAATCAGGCCTCATAGAGATTTTTAGGTAGGCTTAATCTCTTGGTGTAAATTGAATTCTTGGTTAAACAAAAGGAAGGAACATGAAAAATGTTCTCAAAAAAACAGTTACATGCTTGTATCTCGGTATTCTTCATGGGGCAGAACATTCCATAAGCAATGATAGGTCACAAAAAGTGATGGTAACAGGGGAATGTAATGCATTTAATATATATAGCTATTAGGTAATCCAGCTTCTTAGGATTATATTGTTATTAACAAAAGGCAAACACTACAAATTCCCTTTGCTATTTCTGTCACCTTTCTGATATAGAAAAGTGGTTCTTTGAAAATATTCACTCCAGAACTGCAAGGATAAAAATTTGCTATGCTATCTTTCATCTAAATGTGTTGATTTTCAAAAATCATATTTACTTGACTACATCTTTGCTTTATGTACCTTGCATGTCACTTTTTCTTACTAAGGTTTTTGTTTGTTTGTTTGTTTGTTTGTTTTGTTTCTTTTTCCTTCCTCAGATACTTAAATGTCTTAGCAAACAGCTGCTTCTACCAACTCCTGAAGCATGAGGGTCAGTGGCCTCTCAAAGAATTCCAGGGGACACCATGAATCCTCCACTAAGAATCTTATACTCCAGCTTGTTCAGAGAAGAGAAGAAAAGAAACACCATGCAAGACACCTCAATGATGACTGGGCTAAGCATCACATAAGAAGAGTCACAAACTTTGATTGTAATATGCTTGATACATAGTTTGATTAATTAGTTCTTAATCTATCATATCATTCATAGTTTAATTTTTATGTGTAGTAAAAAAAACAATTTGAAATAAAATATCCACGCAAATAAATCTTAAAAAGCTAGTAATATCAACAGTAGAAGTGAAAAAGAATATCTTATCACTGTTTGTTTGAAATCCTTTTAAATGTGCTATATAATATTTGACATGTCAAGAGCTTTTAGACAATAAAACACTGTCAGTAGTGAGGTCCTTATTTCTAGTTTATACGTGTTCACATAGATTGATACAGGAGGTAATTACTAACTGCATTGCTTCAGCATCAGCCACTGTGAATAAATGCATGCAGGAATAATGCCAGCTTAAAACATACTAAGATGTACCTTTAGCACAACATATTGGAGATGTGTGAAGAGGGACGATTGGACAAAGGGAGGAGTTAGTTCAAATGTGATTCAGCAGCAAAGGGAACAAGGGCAACATGAAGATTTAAGGTGACTCCTTATTTTGTCTCACCTTGAAGTAGGGCTGTCAATCTCTTTTTATCCAATCGTAGCTGAATCCTGGTGCAAACTACTTCTTGGCTATAGAGTCTACTAGAAGTAGAGAAGGAGGAATAACCTGCTCTGTTAGGGATTTTTAGCATGACAGACAGCTTCTTTAAGGCCTTGACTCTGGCATAACAGTCACCAGACACAGGCAGATAGGTTATGAACTTCTATATGGTCTAGACTACTCAAGAATTTTTATTTCTGTCCCCTTTCTCTTTAGTGCTTATTGCACTTATCCCAACGCTGACTGTGGTATTACTATCATTTTCCCTAGTGGCATTCCACATTGCCTACAGCAAAAAGAACCTAGTTAAAATGACCTATAAATCCATCCCCTTTCCCCTCACTTTCCAGCAAACACTGCTCCTCAGACCTGTTCCAGTAGAAGTATACGCTGTGAAACTGCACCTCCATTTTTTCAATTATAAGCGCAAACATATGATAGCACCTCAGGCAATGCACTGACAGCTCTCTGGGGTATTGCTCAATTGTGGAGAACATTATGAAACAGCTTTTTTTAAAAAAAAAAAATGCTTGATTACACAGCACCAGTATACACACTCAGAACTAAGCCAGTCCTCAAGCCAGGTAATGTCCTTGTCCAACAACTATCAGTGTTATGAAATGACAAGTAAAGTTACGTATAACTAACCTTCACTGTAAAACTGCAGGAACAAGAGAAGCAAAAACCCAACTCTTACATCCCTAGCCCTGTCAGTTCCCAGAAAATTTTCAGAATAACAGCATGCTGTAAGACACAATTCAGTAGCAAAATTTATGGAATATGAACTATGTAACCAATGTAGAAATTAGGCATATGACATTTTTCTAGAAATTAGAAAAATGGTAGTGTTATTTTATAACATTAACAAGAAACAATCCCTACTCTTGCAAAAGTTTGTATATATTTTTCACTTTGTTGTTCACTTCTGTCTCCCAAACCTTTGCCCTTCTGTGGCTATGTCTCCGGTTTTTGCTGGCTTGTCCAAACAACAAAATCATAGATCACCTCAGAAGTAACTCTTCTCTAATTCAATCTTGATCTGTAAGAATCCTCTCATCATCCTTTTTTATATTTCTTCAGACACTTTTCCCATTTCTGTTAATATCATCCTGCTTTTCAGTTCTTCAATGAACAACCAGTGCAGATTTTGTCTCAAATGTGAAACATGGTACTTTTCAAATATATTTGATAGTTAAATAAAAAGAATGTAAGTACATGTTGATAATATATAAGCAAGAAATTATAAATGGACGAGGTAACAATTTCAGTTATGTATGTTTAAGTTAGTATTTTTATGAGGAATCAAAAATGATACAGCTGTCTTAAGTAGATAATAATCTCTTTTAACTTTCATACATTGGTAATGATTTTATAATGTTCCAATGTGAAAAGAGGCAATAGCCATGTGTTCAGTCTCAGATGGAAGAATTTCATTGTTTATTCTGCTATGAATTTCTGAGAATGAATCAAGGATAAGTTGTCATCACCTCCTTTTTAGTATTTATTTTGTAAGTGATTGTCTAAAAAGAGAATAAAAGTTTTTGTAATCTTTCTTTTCTAAACAATGAAATAAATGGATACTCCAAGAAGGGTTCCAATGACTACATTCTGAATCTTCCTTGGTGTTAATCAAGAGGTCACATAGCCATGTACTATTGCTGGCATAACCATAAATTTGTTTTCTAGTTTCTTCTACCAAGACAAAGAACACCTCTCCCTCTAAAGCTATAATCAAACCATCAGAACCAAAGATAAACTGACTCCTTGCACTCTTAGCCAGAACATCTCAAACAGGTATGTAAACCAGAAAGAGAATCCTGGTCGCAGTTATTCTTATGTAAATCAATAAACATATTTTTGAATTGTTTTCATTGTCAGAAATATTATTAAAATGAGATGGTATTTAATATTTGCTGTGTGAGTTTTAAATAAGATGGTCACAGAGGAGAGCTTTGCAGCCAGTCCTGAAGATACCTGATAAAACAGGATCAGATGAATGGGGAGGAGGTCCCCCCATCAGTGGACTTGGCAAGGGGCACGGTGGAGATGAGGGAGGGAGGGAAGGACTGGGAGGGTATGAGGGTGCCGGATATAGCTGGGATACAGAGTTAATAAAATGTAACTGATAAGAAAAAAATAAAATTCAAAAAAAAATTAAAAAAAAATGGAAAAAAAGATGGTCTTAAACAATTTTAAAATTGTTTCATTTGTTTCTAGAATCTGTTCTATAATTTGTTGGTGTTATTATTTCATTTTAAACTATATAACATATTACTCTTTCCATTAAAAAAACGAAATCATAATCACAAACATGTTAGGAAGCATGAAGATCACGACTGAGCATTGTTTGCAAGCTCACAAACTATCTTCAACAGTTTCATGGATGCCAGGGTTACATAACTCTTAGGTCAAAATCACAAAGCCTTTATTAGTAGTAGCACAGTAAGAGCTTGAGCTTTGTGTCTGCATTGAGTTTCTTTCAATTCCAACTTCCATAGGTGACATAAGTGGCCAGGTAAATGCTGTGGCTCCTTGGGGGTTATATCACAACCAATGAGCTCTCAGAGAAAAACTAGAAGACTGCTGAGGTCTGTAGGTATACACACAATATTAATACATAGGACACATAAAAAAGATGATGTTGTCTACTGTAAAACCCATTCTAAGAAAGTAACTTAGGAAAAGATTCATTGGTGTATTTTTGGGTACATAAGAGGACAAGAAGCCCATGAAATTATATGATTTTCATCTATATTATTTTTATTATTTGATGAGTATATTCACTTTGCTCCAGATATTTTTGATAAGAATATTTACTTAACTCCAGATAGTTTGTTTATACAGAAAAAAAAATGTTATCAATTATTCAGACTTATTTTGTAATATTATTTCATTTACAAAGTGGTCTCATAATGCCTTATAAAACCATATGAAAACTGATAAACATTTTTACAATATAGGACTTGTCCTATATTCCCCTGACTGCAGACCTTTGCTAAAGACAATAGGAATGAAAAACTCACTTTAAGGCTTCTAACAAGAACAAAACTATTTTTATTAATCAAAAAGGATAACCATTGTATCAGGCTTTTAAAACAGATACAAAATCCCACTGCCATAGAGTGCCATAGCAAGGCTTTGCATACTGTTCTTTTCAGCAAAGCTAGGGCTTTACCCTCACCGCATGGATTTTCTTATCTTTTCATTTTACCTCAAAAAAATATAAAGGGAATAAAAAATAATGTTCTTATACATAAGCTTAGGTGTAAGAATTTGATTCAGTTATACCTAGAAACTATTGCACAGAAAAAGCTTCTTAATCTTATTTTTGCATTATTTTTCACCTCAACAAAACAGCACAGTATCTGCAAAACATCTTTAATAAATTTCAGTTTGCTTCTATCTGAAATGTTTATCATAAGCATCTATTAATTCCAATCAATTTTAACTTAAAGTAAGAGACTTGTCAAGAATATTTTAGATTATAGCATCAGTATTAACACAAGTTGGCCAATTTTCCTTGCTGAGTTGATCAATGGTTAAACATATTTATATATATATAATTTCACATATGTAAATAATGATTATTTCTAAACAAATAATACAAAATATTCTGGTTATTCTTTATTAATGTGCTTGTAATTAGCATCTTTCAGTTTTTGCTTCAAATTTTAAAATAGCATTAATTTTAATTTATTAAATATTCAATTATGTGAGTTTATGTATATGTGTATATTTGGGTGGGAACATACATATCATGACACATATATGTAATATGTTCATTTTAAACTTTGTTCCACCAAGATTATTTTCAAAACTTTTGTTTTAATTGCTTTGTTGATAAAGACACTAATGGAATCAACATAAAAATTGTTAGAAATAATTTAAATATTCTGCTTTACATGTGTATGTCTGTATGTTTGTGTGTGTGTGTGTGTGTATGTATGTATATATGTGTTGACTCTACACCTTAAAATAGGAAAAATAGGTGTGGTTTAAACTTTTGAGAGAAAAATCAGTATAGAGGTAAATGGAGGGATGTTTGAGAAAAATGCCTGGGGATTCTATTATTTTATATTTACCTAAAATTTTAAACGAGGTTATACCACTTGCCTTGATAATACTCCAAATGCTATACTCTACCTAACAAAATACTATGTACCAATGATGAAAAACCTCCATCAACCATGGGCCAGGGAGAATGAGTGACTCCCACACCAATATAGTCTTGCTGAACCCTGGGTTACCTCCCAGAACTTGAAAATATGTTCTTATTTAAGACTCCACACAGTTTGGACAAAAGGGTTTTGGAAGTCAAGCTGGTTAAGACCCAAAAGCATACAACCAGGGACCTAACTTTCACTGTAACAAAAGAGCATCCAATACCTAATGAGCTTTGACATCCATGATCCACAATGATGAGCAGCATGATGATATATCCCTAGTGGTTCCATAGTGATATTTATGTCTTTGTGATAACCACCAGCTATCTAGTCAGAATCAAGAGCTTCTCAACAGGAAAAAAAAAAATCATATTTGACACTACGAAGCTAGCCAACTACCCATTGTTAGAGAGGTACTGGCTCTTTGAGGAGAATATTGTAATACCTTTAGTTCCTAAGCTTATTCTAAATACACATATGCTTATACCTACAGGTAAGTGTGTATCTTACCGTTTACACCAAATGCTTCTTTTTGCAGCAGACAGAAACAATTAAAGAAAGCCATGAAAATTTATAAAAGTGCACAGCTGTTTACTTGTATCCGTCAGATTGGCCTGTGGGCATAACTGTGGGGTGATTTTTTGATTGTTAATTGGTTTACGTGGTGTAAGCCTATTGTAGGAGATTGTCCTGGGCTGTATAAGAAATCTGTGTGGACATCAGTAGGAAGAAGTAAGACAGTAAGCAGCATTCTTTAATGATCTCTACTACATTTCTGATCTCCAGGTTCCTGCCTTGACCTCCTGTTCCTCCCTTGATGACCCTTTATAATCAGAAAACTAATATAAACCTTTTCTTCCTCTAGTTGCTTCATTACAGTGTTTTGTCACAGAAATGGATAAGCAAACCAGAACAATAAGTAATTCTTACTGAAAAAATTATATAATCCACCTAGAATGACCCATGATAGAATTACAGTCTAGTAATACTTAATGAGAAAACTCAATACTCATATAATGAAGTATTTTAATATATCAGGATATTGTCAACCTGGAAAAAAATTTCATGTTCAGACATATTTTCATCATAAGTTTAATGTGGAAGTAGAACAACAGAAACCAAAAGGTAGTATCAATCCAGGAAGTAATCATACTACCATCTACAGAGAGGCCAAAACATCCCAACTTTAGTACAGTTTGTTTCTTTAGAAAAATCCATGATTGAGTGGAAAGAGATATTTCTGAATCATCTTTCCTCTGAGACCGTGGAATCCATTTCTTGCATATTATTTTCTGCAAGACTGTAAATGTTAATGTTACTCTTTTATAATTAGTTATTCTTTAGGTGTATAGACTTCATTATGTTTATCATATCTTGCAGGAATATATATACGAGTATATACCATGTTTGTCTTTCTCCTTCTGGGATACTTCACTCAGAATTATCTTTTCTAGATCCCACCATCTGCCTGCAAATTCCATGATTTCCTCATTTTTGATTGCAAGAAAGCAGACATTGGGTAAGATGATCAATCCTCACTTAGAAAGACAAATGAGATGTGCATTGGAACTGCAGAAGGCATCTGAAAGACTCTACCAAGCAGCATTTCAAAACAGATACTAAGACTCATAACCAAACTTTTGGCAGAAGGGGAGTTAGTATGACATGGAAAGGATAGGAGCCCCACATGTCCAAATATTTCTGGGCACAGGTTTTTTTTTTTTCTGAAACAAGGACCATGTATAGATATAACCTAGAACCTTTGCTCGGACGAAGCTCGTGGTAGCTCAATAACCAATTGGTTTCCCATAGTAAGGGGAACAGGGACTATCTCTGACAGGAACTCAATGGCAGGCTCTTTGACCTCCCCACCCCCAAGGGAGGAGCAGTCCTGCTAGGCCACAAAGGAAGACTTTGCAGCCAGTCCTGAAGATAACTGATAAAACAGGGCCAGAGGAAAGGGGAGGAGGTCCTCCTCAATCTGTGGACTTGGAAAGGGGCAGGAAGAAGCTGGGGGAGGGAGGGTGGGATTGCGAGGGAATAAGGAAGTGGGATACACCTGGGACACAGAGTTAATAAAATGTAACTAATAATAATAAACATTAATAATAAAAAAGGAAAAAAAATAGTTATTCTAATTTTAATGTATATAATGCCAAGTGGTTGTTCTGCAACCCACAAAAAAAAAAAAAAACAAAAAACTTTGATCCAATAATTACCCTGCCAACAAGAAGTTCAGGTATAATGAGGGAACAAAGATAGAGGGAGAGTCCAACTAATAATTGGCTCAACCTGCCACCCACTCTACAGTAGAGATCCAGCCCCTGACACTATTAATAACACTACTATGCTTGCAGACAGGATCCAACTTTACTGTCCTCTGAGATGCTCCAGCCAGCAGCTGATGGAGACAGATGCTGGAGCTTGCAGCCAACCATGGAGCAGGGCTCCGGGGCTCCTGTGGAAGTGTTGTAAAGATAGAAGGACATGGAGAGGACAGGAACTTCACAAGAAGACCAACAGACACAACTAATCCAGTCCCATTGGGGTCTTACAGAGACTGAGATATCAACTAATGAGTATGAATAGTCTAGACCAAGGCTTCCTGCATGTATGTGGCCTACGAGATGCTTGTTCTTCATATAGGGCACCTGATGAGTGAATGGCAGGCTGTTTCTAACTTGGACTCTATCACCTGCTTCTGGATCACTTGCCCCTGGCAGGGCTGCCTTGCCTGGCCACAGGGGATGAGGATATGCTCAGTCGTGATGTGACTTGATATGCTGGGGATGGTTGATTTGGAGGTAGGAGCCCTTCCCTTCTCTGGGGTCAAAGAAAGAAGGAAAGGAGAAAGGAGGAGAAGGAGGAACTGGGAGGGAAGGAGATAGGGACACCCTTAAGTTATAAAGTAAATAAACTGAAATATAAACAAACAAACAAACAAAAACAAATGGTAGCTCCTCATAACTAATAGTTAGGAACATCTGTGGGAGATTCTTTGGCTAAAAGAATAGTGTATTCATGTATTATTTGGCTAAAGATAATGTATTCTTGTATTATTCCCACCATTCCTTACAATATCTATATAAAGAAATAGATTTAATCTGTTCAAATCTCACAAACAATTATAATGCATGTTTCAATTCACATTCTTCAGTGATGTCAAGGCTGACCACACGCAAAAACAACACAAAACATGGTTCACATGATTTTAAGTTCAGAATCACTTTCTACTCTCTTCAGCTCCTTCTTCAGGGATTCAGGGATCAGTTTCTTGCTGTCATTTATAATTATTTTTATTTTCTTAACTCTTATAACTTCCCAGAAATTACTTACAGATCATACAGTGCAAGAAATTGGAGTTCAGATTCTTATGTTTTATAGTCTACTAACCAGAAAGAGCAATGTATTGTAATTTTTTTCCTCCTATAAATTCTACCTAAAAATGGTAGGAAAGGAGTAAGGAACTATTATCTGATGGATTTTAGGCTCACTCTATGAAATGGAACTATTGTCTGATATGACTCAGGTGTTTAAATTACTGAGACTAGATAGGCTATGGGCCTAAAGGAAAACCAAATACTATTGCTCTTCTAATGGATCATAGCAATAAAATGACACTTATTGGCATGATGCTACAATCAAAAAAGAAAAAAATCTTCTGCAGGAAATTCAAAGAAAGTCAGCCATCATTAAAGAAATTCCTCCTGCAGGAGATGGGAACTAATAGAGAGATACCCAACTGGACATTCACATAGAGGGTGTGAATCTTTGCCACATTCAATCCTAAATGGGATATCTTCATGAAACCCCTTCTCTCCGGACTCAAAAAGCTACGCAGAAGAGGAGACAGAGATATTGTAAGAACCACAGGGGATGGAAGACAGCGAGGAAACAATGTCTTCCAGGCACAACAGGAGACACGCACATGTAAACTACCAGAGATTGTTGCAACACACACAGGGCCTGTGCAGGTCAAAGCCAGACATGGTCTCAGTCCTGAGAGGGCAAAGTGGTCTCAGAAGCAATCTCCAACTGACAACCACTTACAAAAGAAATATTAGTTCTCTCTAATGTGGGCTCATAAGCTATATTAGCCACACTTAAGGGCAGCCCTCATACCCAGCAGTTAGGCAGGCAGCATAGCTTAATCTTATTTTTGGATTTGTTCGTTTATTTTATTTGGACTTTCTTATTTAACCTTCCTGATCTTTTGATAGTATATTATGGTTTCTGAGTTTGTGTTTTAAAATGAGTGTGGATAAGTGTGTGTGTTTCCCATGCATTTTTGTGTGTTTTAGTTGTTGTTTTGTTTTTGTTTGAATTTTTTCTTCTGTTTAAAATAGGTATGATATTGGGTGGATGCGGGGAAGATCTGGAATGAGTAGGTGAAGGGAAATGGGATTACATACATTGTAAAAAAAAATTAGTTTCAATTTTAAAATGATTTTTAAAAATGACAGTAAGAGCTGAAATCTCTCTTCTAATCTTACCTGACCTATTTTAACTTCATCTACAAGTTTGGTCACGACTAAATAAGCATGTTCGCAAATCCTTACATAGTCATCTGCCAAATCTGTAACTACAGAATCTCTGAGAGGACCCTGCAGCTTACCACAGAGGGCCCACAGCCACACAGCCCTGCACTCAGTTTTCACACTGCTAAGGGTGTTTTTAATGTAATGCTTTATTGAAGTGCAGAATTCTTCTGATTGTTGAATCTGCATCAGGGTAGAGTCTGAGGCCAGATTTCCTGACGGGCCTCCGACAGAGCATGTCAAGAATGATGACAGATACGGCAATGTTCACAGCAATATGGCAGCTGCTAGAGGGAAGCAAATAATAAGCTCTAAAATTGCCAATTTTACCTTAAAAAGAAGTCTATAATTTTCACAAGGTAAAACCTCTGCCTTACCATGGATTTTTTTGGTTTTTTTTTTGTTTGTTTGTTTGTTTTTGAAAACTACGTCGAAGAATGTGGTTTCACTTGTCCTTGAAACCAACTCCAGCTATGTCTGCACTAAAACCAAAAATAATTGAGACACCTTTTCAGTTTTGTTTTCTTTTGGGCTCTAAGCTTTGATCAGAGAGAGAACAGTACCTTGTAGAGAGGTAGTTTACTTTTGAACCAATTACTCAGATCAGTCCTGTGGGGAACAGCCCTTTGCAAAAGAATTTTCAAACAACTCATAAAGGAGTCTCACTCTAATCCCCTGTCAGACAGAATCTTAGGCAAGTACAGGATGTTTTGAATTTTCATACCTCATATAAAAGAATATCATCATGCTGTGGATGTTTGGCCAACTGGGCCTCATTAATTCTGATCACACTATGTTTTAAAATCCTTAAATCCCAAAGTGACTGCAAAAATATAACTAGTTTTATATATAAAATCTTACATGTTGTAGCAAGTTATTAAGCCTTTATTTCCAGAGTGTCAAATTATATATTTTCCCGTGTGTGCGCATTAACAGTGTTTCATAGTCACTATCACCACTTTAAACATATTATAGAAACAAATCTAAAATGTATACTCATCTGCTTTCTTTCCATGTTATTTGTTCTTACACTTGGATTTGTTAATATTTTTTGACTGTCAAAATGAATAAACACTAGAAGATAGGAATAAACACTAAAAGATAGAAAATTAGATAAATACTAGTAGATACTCTTTGTATCAATGTCATTGCTATTTTTGCAATACCTGTTAGCCAAGGTTCTCCAGTGTATCAGAACTAATATGATAGGTAGGTTAACACATACTCTTATCGATTATAGATATGTGATAGATAGATAGATAGATAGATAGATAGATAGATAGATAGATAGATAGATAGATGAGAGATAGGTATGTGACTGATATAAAATGGGTATATTATGTATATGGTTGATACATACTAAATAATTTATAGAAATTGTTAGATGGATGATAAATAGATGAAGCATAGAGACATAGATAAATAGATATAGGTAGATACATAGATAGATCGATAGTTATATAGGTACATACGGAGAGAAGTGAAAAATTGTACTAAATTATAATCTTACATAAAATATTTGAAAGAATAAAATAAAATTTGAAATAAAGAGATGCATTAAATAGAGATATATTGGTAGCCCTACACAAACCCAGGAGGTAGTGATAAAAGATATTTTAGAGGAAAATTATGAAGGGTTTAACTCGTAGTTACAGAACCTAAAATAATCTGAGATGTTTTATGAAAACTGGAGACCCTATAATGTGAATTGTATTTACCTTTTGATCTAAGTTATGAAAATTTAAAAGCAGAAGATCTGTAGCTTAGTTTTCAGTCTGAGGCGGAGAGCTTGCATAACTGGAAGCTGGCGGTCCAAATTTTGAAACCCAAAATTTGCGACCCTGATAGTATCAGGCTTAATGGCAGAACAATTGTCAGTTCTACAAGAGAATGAAATTATTCATCTTTACTCTATTTTTAAAAGTCATATCTATGTTGCTTGTCAATAAAATGATGCTATCTACAATGAAACGGGTATTCCTCATGAGTGCCCTTACATACCCATCTCCTTGGTAAAATCTTTTACACTCATGTGGGGATGGTGCATTACAAACAATGGAGGCATTATTTAATACAGTCCATTTGGCATTCAAATTAAACTTTACAACCCCGAGTAGCATATCTCTGTGCTCTCTGGATTTCAAAAGTCCATATTATAGTGTCATTAGCAAAAAAAACTTAGCACTTGGCATCTGATTATGTGACTTTGAGCATGATATTTCTCTACTAGAATTTTTTTCTTAGCCTCAAGCCTCTTTAGATATTAAGGGACCTTGGTCACTAATGGGCATCTGTTATGAATGTCCATGTCGTTTTAGGTTTTGAAAACACCTAGTTCTTCATCATTTCCATAACACTAAGTTCAGATGTTTCACTGGATAACTCCAAGCTCTTTCCACTTTCTACTTTCCTTATTCTGTATTAACTCTTCTACCAATCTATGACCTCCTGTACCACATGCTCCTATACATTTGTAATCCTTTTTCCATAATTTTTGTTTCTTGGTTTTTAATTTTATTTCTCTTCTATATTTTATGCTTACATCATAGTACTGTATGCCCATGTTGGCCTTTTAGTGTTTCAATGAAAAACTATATATTTACTTAACATTTATATATATGAATATGTATATTATATACATATATATATGAATATGCATTTCTAACAGCACAGCTTTTCATAGTTCCAGGTTCCAAATCTGCTAAATGAACTGACTATGGTTCAAAATTATTATAAAAAATAATGAAATATATTTCATCCATATTTAACAGGTGAAAACTTTTCCTTTTAACTTATTATTAAAATAAGATACTATAAATCTATCTATATAGCCTTAACATTTTATTATGAATTACGAGTAATTTGGATATGAATTGACATATACAGAGAGTGTGGGTAGGTTAACTAAAATTACTTGAGAAGACCTGCTTTATAAAAAGATGCTGAACATCTACAGTTTTTAATAACCAGTAATCCCCCCCTGGATAACAAAAAGATGGCTCCCTCAGCTGCTTCTCTCCATCAGCATGACTAATTCACATTCACATATAGGTATGCATGTGATCTTTGTTTATGTACGAATGGAATGAGTTCATAAAGCTAAGTAATGAATATTTTCCTTTAGTACAAATTATAATTTTTAAAAATTAATAATATGGAGCCTAACTCCTTTTGTCTGCCTTCCTTTCTTTTCTCTGTCCCCTGTCTTATCTCCCTTCTTTCATTTATTCTGTCCTTTATTCTTACCTGGTTTATATTTTCTCCTAGTTTTACACCTAATTTTGACATAAGTATTTCATAAGTGGAAACAATATGTGTATGAATCTGTTTCAGAAAGACACAATTATTTAAGTCACAAAAAACCGTGGTCAAGACCCATACATGCCTGAAACTTTCAGTTTAGGCCACAAAGGAGACAATATGCCAGAATATTTCAGGTTCCATAACCAAAATAAACCTGGAATCAGCTTCCTGGTGAGCACTTGTCTCTTGTATCATTTTATTAACCCAAATTTAATATTCCTTTTGAATCTCCCTTGGAACTAACCTTTTGAAACCATTTGTGTGATGCAGTGTTGGGTCATAAGCCTGCCAGAGACCCAATAAACAATACAGCTAGAAAAATGCATAATATGGGTTAACATTGTAGAAATGCGTTGATAGGGAATCCAAATACCTAAATGCATAAGAGGAGGTAGCAATAAACAATAAATACTTTTTGGGGAATCCAAGATGACATAGCCAACCACACAAGGTATCTGAAAAGCAGCTCAGCAGTGAGAGCAGAGCAGCCAACAGGCCCTACTGTGGACCCCAAACCTCTGACATTTCTGTTTCTCAGGTGAGAGGAGAGCCCATGGGGATCCACAAGAGCCCAACTTGTGGCCACCAGGCTAATCCCAGAAAAGCTCCAAGGCTCAGTCCTGGCAAGGACTCAGTCCTAGGCCACCCACCCAATCCCACCATCTGTGGGTACCCTTAGGGTACCATTCACTCCAGGCTCTAACCTTGGGCCCATTAACACTCAGGACCCACAGAAGCAACCACAGACGCTTCTCCAAGGCTCAACCCATCTCCCTAAGGAACCCAGCAGGACCTCTGAGCACACAGCCTCTCAAAAAAGCCTATGCCTAACAAGCACAGAGTCCAGGACTTTCCTTGGTGACAGGAGGATCCCTGAGCTCCTAAGGAATCCACTTAGACCCCAGGATCATACATCTGAGGAGAGCCTAGGACAAGTTGCCGAGATCTACCAGCCAGTCCGAGATGATTCTCACCAATCTGATAAAAGAGCTCCTGTAGGAATATTCATTTTCCTGCCCATGGCTCTTCCTGCATCCCCAAGAACTCCAGTAGGCAACAAGATCTAACAGCCAATGCTATACACAACCAGATGCCTAAAAGACAGCTTAAAAACACAGTTAACAAATTCCAGAACAATATAGCATCCCCAGAACAAGTTATCCCTTGGCAAGCAGCCCAGGATACCCAAACACAACTGAAACACAAAAAAATGAGATTAAATCTATGCTTTTGAAGATGATAACAGAGGAAACTAATAAAAACCATAAAGAAATATAGGAAGGTACAGTCAAACAGATAGAAGCATTTAGAGAGGTAATAAATAAATCACTGAACAGGAAAGTAGAAACAGGTGAAGGAATTAAACAAAACATTTAGTGAAAAGCAGGAAAGTACAAACAAACAGGTGAAGGAAATCAGCAAAACAGTTCAAGATCTGAAGATAGAAATAAAAACATTAAAGAAAGCACAAAGAGAAAAAACCTTGAGAACTTAGGGAAGAAAACAGGAACTGTATAGGTAAGCATCACCAATAGAATACAAGAGATGGAGGAAAGAATCTGTGGTGTAGAAGACATCAAAGAAAATGTTAAATCCAAAAAACTCCTGACATAAAGCATCCAAGAAATCAAGGCAAAACCTTAAAAAAATAAAAAAGGTAAAAGAGAATAGAAATATTCTCCAGAAAATATTTTCAACAAAATCATAGAAGAAAATTTCCAGAACCTTAAGAAAGCAATGCCTATAAGCATATGAGACCTACCAAAGAGATTAGATGAGAAAAGAAAATCCTCCCTCAGTACAATAATCAAAATATTAAATGTACAGAACAAAGAAAAAATATTAAAAGCTACAAAGCTGCAAGGGAAAACAGTCAAGTAACATGTAATGGCAAATCTATCAGAATTAGAACTGACTTCTCAGCAGAGACTATAATAGCCATAATGGCCTGGGGAGACATATTGTAAACCCTAAGAGACTACAGATGTGAGCCTAAACTATTATACTCAGCAAAACTTCCAGTTAACAGTGATGGACAAAACAAGTTATTCCAGGACAGAACCAATTTAAACAACATTTATACATAAACCCAACCCTACAGAAGATACTAGAAGGAAAAATACAATCCAGGAAGTTAACTACACCCCCCCAAATACAGAATATAAATAACTTTACTACAGTAAAACAAAAAGTAGACAAGCACACAAACACAGTACTATAACCAATATCAAAATAAAAGGAACAGTCACTGACCATTAAGATCTCTCAACATCAATGCACTCAACTCTCTAATAAAAAGACCCAGTCTAAAAGAATAGATGTGAAAACAGGAAACATCACTCTGCTGCATTAAAAAAAACACACCTTAGTCACAAAGATAGGCTAACCTGAGAATTCACGACTAAAAAAAAGGTTTTCTAAGCAAATGGACCCAAAAAGCAAGCTGGAGTAGCCATTTTAATATCTAATAGTATAGATTTTCAACCAAAATTAATCAAAAGAGATGAAAAAGGACACTTCAAACTAATAAAAGAAAATTCCACCAAGGTGACATCTCAGTTCTGAACATCTATGCCCCAAATAGAAGGACACTCACATTTGTAAAAGAAACATTAATTAAACTTAAACAACACATTGATGCCCACACATTAATAGTGGGAGACTTCAACACTCCACTCTCACCAAAGGACAAGACATATGATGCAGAAACTAAAGAGGAAAATAATAAAACTAACAGATGTATTGATTCAAATGGATCCAAAAAATATCTATAGAACATTTGACCCATACACAGAAGAATATAACTATTTCTTAGCACCTCATGGAACCTTATCCAAGAGAGACCATTGAGTCAGTCAGAAAGCAAGTCTCAACAAATACAAGAAGATTGAAATAATCCCTTGTATCCCATCCAGATGAAAATCTGAATCTTAACAGCAGAAATAGCAAAAAGCCTACACGTGCATGGAAACTGAACAACTTTCTGTTCAAGGACAACTGGATAAGGGAAGAAGTAAAGAAAGGAATTCAGAAATTCCTGGAATTCAACGAAAATGAAGGCACAATATAACCAAACTTATGTGACACAATGAAAGCAGTGCTAAGGGAAAAGTTTATAACACTAAATGACGTCATGAAAAATTGGAGACATCTCACACAGAGTCTTAATAGCACACCTGAAAGCCCTAAAGCAATGGAGGAAGAGAAGACACACCAGAGAGGAGTAGACAGCTGAAAATAATGTAATGCAATCAATATATTAGAAACAAAGAAAACAATTCAAAGAATCAATGAAGCCAAGAGCTGGTTATTTGAGAAAAATCAACAAAACAGACAAAACCTTATTCAAACTAACTAAAGGGCAGAGAAACACTATCCAAATCAACAAAATCAGAAATAAAAAGGGGGACATGACAAATCACCAAAGAATCATTAGGTCTTACTTCAAAGGACAATATGCCACAAAATTTGTAATGTAATGAAATGGCCAGTTTTCTTGATAGATTCCACTTACCAAAGTTGAATGAAGATGAAGTTCACAAAATAATAGTCCTATATCCTCTAAGGAAATAGAAGCAGTCATCAAAAGCCTCCCATCCATAAAAAGTCCAGGGTCAGATGGTTTTGGCTCAGAATTCTACCAGACCCTCAAAGAATAGCTAACACCAATACTTTCCAAACTATTCCACAAAAATAAAAAACAGAAGGAACATTATCAGACTCATTCTATGAGGCCACAGTCACCTTGATAACTAAACCTCACAAAAACCCAACAAAGAAAATGGAGTTCAGACCAACTTCCCTTAAGAATATTGACACAAAAATACTCAATGAAACATTTGCAAACTGAATCTAAGTACATATAACCATGAAAAAGTAGGTTTTATCCCAGGAATGCGGGAGCGGTACAGTATGCAAAAATCCATCAAACATATACTAAACCATCCACCATATAAACAAAATGGAAGTAACAAACAACACATAAAGCATCTTGGTGTAACTCTAACAATGCAAGTGAAAGATTTGTATGAAAAAAAATCTTCTAGTCTCTGAAGAAAAAATTGAAGAAAATATCAAAAGATGGAAAGATCCCTCATGCTCACAAATTGGTAAAATGTAAAATGGCCCCCCTATCAAAAACAATCTACAGATTCAATACAATTCCCATCAAAATGCCAACACAATTCTGTACAAACCTTGAGAGGAACAATTATCAAACTCTTATGGAAAAACAAAACAAACAAAGAAACAAACAAAAAAAAGCAAGAATAGCTAAAAAAAAAAAAAACAACAACAAAGAACACTATACAGTATAAGATCATCTGGAGGTATCTTCATCCAGGATCTCAAGCTGTACTACACAGAAACAGTAATAAAACTGCATAGCACAAGCATAGAAACAGACTAGTAGATCAATGCAATTGAATTGAAGATCCAGATATAAACCTATACACTGAAGGACTCTTGATTTTTTACAAAGAAGCCAAAACCATACAATGAAAAAAAGATAGCATCTTCAACAAATGGTGCTGGTCTAACTGCGTGTCTACAGGTAGAAAAAGACAAATAAAACCATATTCATCACCCTGCACAAAACTAAAGGTTAAGTGGTTCAAAGACCTCAACATAAAACCAGACACACAAAATCTGTTAGAAGAAAAAGTGGGGAAGCACCTTGGCCTCATTCGCACAGGAGACAACATCCTGAACAGAAAACCAACAGCTCTGGCTATAAGATCTGCAATAAATAAATGTAACCTTGTGAAACTGAAAAGCTTCTGTGAAGTAAAGATCCCTGTCAATAGAACAGAATGACAGCTTACAGAGTGGGAAAAGATTATCACCAACCTTATTTCTGACACAGGAAATATCCAAGATATGTTTTAAAAAAAAAGGAAGAAAGAAAAGAAAAACAAAAAAAAAAGATGACATTAAGCTCCAATAAGTCAAATAACCCAATTAAATTAAAAAATGGGGTACAGAGCTAAACAGAGAATTGTTAACAGAGGGATCTCTAATAGCTGAGAAACACTTAAGTGTTCAATGTCCTTAGTCATCAATGAAATGCAAATCAAAATGACTCTAAGAATTCTCTTACACCTGTCAGAATAGCCATGATCAAAAACTCAAGTGACAATACATGCTGGTGAGGATGTGGTGAAAGGAGAACACTTCTCCACTGCTGGTGGGAATGCAAACTTGTAAAAACATTTTGAAAATCAATCTGGTGCTTTCTCAGAAAATTGTGAATAGTCCTCCTACCTTGAGACCAAGCTATACTCTCCTGGGCATATATATGAAAGATGCTCCATCATACATCAAGGCCATTTGCTCAACTATGTTCATAGCGGCTTTATTCATAACAGCTTGAATCTAGAAACAACCCAGATGTCCCTCAACTGAAGAATATATACAGGTATTGTGGTACATTTTCACAATGCCTCAGCTATTAAAAACAATGAAATCATGAAATCTGTAGGAAAATGGATGGAACTACAAAAGATTATCCTGAGTGAGGTAACTCAGAACCACAAATACACACATGGAATATACTCATTTATAAGTGGATATTAGATATATAATGCAGGATAATCATACTAAAATCGATAGAACTAAAGAAGTGGAATAACAAGGCATACCTAGAGAGGAGCTTAAATTCTCTTTCGGAAGGGCAAATAGAATAGACACTGGAAAAGGCTGAAGAAAGGAAACAGGATTGTAACCTACCACAGATGTCCTCTGAAAGACTTCACCCATCAGGGGATTGAAGTAGTTTCTGAGACCCACAGCCAAACTTTGGGTAGAGCACAGGAAGCCTTATGGAAGATTGGAGGAATAGAGGGATCCGGAGGGGACAGGAGCTCCATCAGCTAATGACCATGCATGGAGAAGACCTAGACCCCCTTGATCAGATGTAGCCTATAGGCAGGTTCCTTAGTAAGGGGAACAGGGACTATCTGATCTTTAATCACTTACCCCTGGTGGAGTGGCCTTCCTTGGCCACAGAAGGAAAAGACGCAGGCAGTCCTGATGAGACTTGATAGGCTAGGGTCATATGTTAGGTGAGGAGGTATTTCCCATTCTGTGGACTATAGGTGGGTGATAGGGGGAAGAAGGAGGAAGAGTAGGACTGGGAAAGAATGAGGGAGATGTATACAATCAGGAAATAGTGAATAAATAATAAAAATTTAAAAATATTAAAATAAATACTTTAAAGTCTGCCACAAAACAAGCATACAAAAACGTATTTTCTACACCAAATTTTCAAATGGATCATGAGACTGTACAGAGTGCTTCTTGTCTCATGTTTTCAATTGAAATCTGTGTCTGTGCGCTCTATGCTCTCGTAGAAAATGTCAGATAGCATTCAATTATTATATTTAGCCATCTCTTCATGACGGAAGGTATTGACCTCCACAGCAAGTTTTACCTATTTGCAATTACAGTCCACTTAGAACATCTTAGCTGTTCAGGACAAACAGTAACAGCAAACAAACTATTCTAGGTATTGTTTCATATAAACACAATGCATGTTGGCTTGTTTCTTTTGTACATTTCTATAATTTTCTACACTCTTAATTAAATGTAGTGAGCAGCTGTTTTCCCCTATCCAAAGCTTACATAAGCTTACTATTTTTAAATTGAATTGTGATATGATGGAACAGATGAAATTACGTATTCAAAGACCAACAAAACATACTCCTGAAAAAGAGCCATGTGGAATTTAAATTCATTTGATGTTCTTTGGAGAGTAGGAACAAATTAAGGATAATATTATACAATAAATAATATATGTTAGAATGTATTGTAATATAGCAATAAGCATACTATAGTGGAGCATTAGGTACCACATGTAACTATTTTTCCCAAGTGATTTGCCTTTCAGAAAAGAGGACATCATGTATTCTTATGCAAAATGGAGAAGCAGATAGATCCAGATCCATGGTGATTGCTATATGCTGTATTAGCCAACCTAGGCGTTGCTCAGTTTCCTTCTACAAAGGAAAAAGGCTGAATAGGCATGAGACTATTGTAAGCAATACTTGTATTTGGAAATAAATGCTACCTTTTTCTCAAGCTGCCTTGTTACTAAAACATAATCTTTAGAAATCAATTTTCTTATTTGTTTTAACTACTAGCTAACCAAACAAAATTCTCACCAGTTCAAGGAACCATACAGAGATTAAGAGACTAAAATTTTGTACTGGTTAATGAACTCATTCTTAAACTAGCCAGCTGCACTTTGGGGATTTTTATAAATCATTTTTAAGTCACTAATGCTAAATTATTTAAAATAGAATTATTAAATGAGTATGAAAAATTTACAAAGAGACTTTGCTGAGAATTCATTGGAGATAATTATTTAAAATGTAGATATGGAAAACTTTTGTAGTAATATTTCAAAATTTACTTATTTTCATTAGAACACAGTCAATTTTCTATTAAGATAGTTACTGTTTTCTTTTTATATGTGCCTATCTTTTATGTTCCTTAAATGCAAATTTTTATTGGGGCTTTAAAGATTTTGTTTAAAACATTCATTTTATTATAGTAAGCTGATTTCAAGACAAAATTTCTTGTTTTATTATGTGCATAATTTTAATTATATTGTGGTAAAACACAAGCAGTAAGTAAAAATATTAAAAGCAGAAAACATATAAGATAATAAAAGTCTATAGTGACCATTATAGCAGTTTTTCCCACCTCTAAAGCTTAGGATATCTGGTAAAAACATTCTTAGTGGTTATTACTGGCACTTTTTTATTTATATATTTAACAAACTGTGTTAGTGGGTTAGAGAGATGGCTCTGTGGTTAATACCACTGGCTGCTCTTCTAGAGGACCCACATGGCAGCTCATAACGTTTTGTAACTCTAGTTCCAGAGAATGCAATGCCCTCACACAGACATACATGCAGGAAAATACCAATCCAGTTAAAAAATAATAAAAATTAAATCACTAAAAAAATTTAGTGGATATTAGCCATATAATATTGGATAAACATACTAAAATCTATAGCCCTAAAGAAGCTAAACAACAGGGAGGACTATTGAGAAGACGCTGAAACCTCATTCAGAAGGGTAAACAGAATAAAAATCAGAAGTAGGAGAAGACAAGGAATAGGAGAGTAGCCTTCCACAGGGCACCTCTGAAAGACTCTAACCACTAGAGTATTGAAAGAGATACTGAGACTCATAGCCAAACTTTGGGCAGAGTTCAGGAAGCCTTATGGAAGAAGAGGGAGATAGAAAGACCTGGAGGGGACAGGAACTCCATGTGGAGACCAACAAAGCAAAAAATCCTGGGCCCAGAGGGTCCTGCAGAGACCATTTCTCTAACCAAGGGCCATGTATGGGGAAGACCAAGACACCCTGCTCAGAGAAAGTTCATAGGCTGCTCTGTTTTCAAGTGGGTGCCCTAGTAAAGGGAACAGGGGCTGTCACTGACATGAACTCAGTGTCCAGTTCTTTGATCACCTCCCCTGAAGCTGGGGGCAGCCTTGCCAGGCCACAGAGGAGCTTTCTTCTCTTCAGATAACGTGTTTCAAATTGTTTTAGGAGTAACTAAATAGCATATCTGCTTCTTTTTGCCAAATCTATCATTTTATTTTAAATTTTACATTGCGATGAAAATATTATCAATGATAATGCAAATGAGGACAGTTCAAATCTTGTGCAGGTTCATCTAAGTCTTCATTGGCAATTATGACTTTCATTGGCCTTAGACATTTCCTTTGACTGTCAAAAGACAAAGCTTATTTTCTCTCTGCCAGAAAGCCTGATAGTTTTTATCTTTGACTGTCTGATCTAAGGAACCTCAACCTCCCCTACTCTAAAATTGCTTTCTTTATTTATTAACCATTTCACTAAGGTTCTTCTGATTGACAATACTATATATACAGAAAACTTACATTCATATTTCTCATGAATTGGTGGGAGACTATAACTAAAAGATAAACATACTCATGCTGTCAACAGTGACTCCTACTCACATAAGCTGCACACATGTAAATGGAGCACACAACTTGGAAATCCAGAGAACTTTGTATGTCCTGATTATCAATCTCTTGTTTCCCCGAAAAATAATCTCTCTCACTGATGTTGTCTCTAGGTTTAAACACACAAATCCTCAGAGATTCTCCAGTTTCCTTTCCCCATAGCACAGTGTTGACAATTTTTCCAGGAGCAGGACCCATTGCTCTGCACTTTTTGCTAGCGCTGGAATCTGAACACACTAATCTCTCTTACTCATGGAGGTATATGTCCAGGCACTCTCGATATCCATGGTTATGGATCGTTCCTTCAAGTTCATGTGAAGTTTCATTCCCCGTTAAAGAGACTGATGAAAAGATTCATGTTGATTTCAGAAAGTGCAACTAAGTTCACTCCATTGAAGAAAGAAAGAGAAATAAAGCTGCTACAAACATGGTTGAACAAATGTCCTTGTTGTGTACTTGCGCCTCTTTTGGGTATATGCCTAGGAGTGGTATGGCTGGATCTTGAGGAAGCGCTATTCCTAGTTGTCTGAGAAAGCGCCAGATTGATTTCCAGAGTGGTTGTACCAGTTTACATTGCCAGAAGCTGGAAACAACCCAGATGCCCCTCAACTGAAGAATGGATGCAGAAACTGTGGTACATCTATACAATGGAGTATTACTCAGCAATGAAAAATAAGGAAATCATGAAATTTGCAGGTAAATGGTGGGACATGGGAAGGATCATCCTGAGTGAGTTGACCCAGAAGCAAAAAGACACTCACGGTATATACTCACTCATATAAACATACAATATAGAATAAACCCACTAAAAGCTGTACATCTAAACAAACTAAGCAAAAGAGAGGATTCTAAGTAAAATGTTCAATCCCCATCCTGAAAGGCAAAGAGGATGGACATCAGAAGAAAACGAAAATAGGAAACAACCTAGGAACCTGCTACAGAGGGCCTCTGAAAGCCAGAAGAAAACAGGAAACAACCTTGAAACCTGCCACAGAGGGCCTCTGAAAGCTTCTGCAGTATAGACTGTCAAAGCAGATGCTGAGCCTGATGGCCAACTGATGGGCAGAGTGAATGGAATTTTATGTAAGAAGTGGGAAATAGTAAGAGCTGGAGGGAACGGGAACTCCACAAGCAGAGCAACAGAACAAGATAATTTGAACACAGGGAACTTCCCAGAGACTCATACTCCAACCAAGGACTATTTGTGGAGATGACCTGGAACCCCTGCACAGGTGTAGCCCATGGCAGTTCAGTGTCCAAGTGGGTTACATAGTAATGGGAAGAGGGACTGCCTCTGACATAATCTGATTGGCCTGCTTGTTGATCACTTCCCCCTGAGAGGGGAGCAGCCTTACCAGGCCACAGTAGAGGACAATGCAGCCACTTTTGATGAGAACTGATAGACTAAGATCAGAAAGAAGGAGAGGAGGACCTCCCCTATCAGTGGACTTGGGGAGTGGCATGCATCCAGAAAGGGGAGGGAGGGTGGGATCAGCAGGGGAGGAGGGAGGGGCTTATGGGGGGATACAAAATGAATAAAGTGTAATTAATAAAAAAAAGGAAATAAATGTTAAAGATTTTTGAGAAAAAAAAAAAAAGAAAGAGAATAACTTTTTTGACAATGAACATAGACCCCGAAACCATCATAATCACATAGCTGGTGAAAAAGGACAAAAGATAAAGGACTCTGAAAATGTTCTTAGGAAATTCTTCCTTTACTTAGACAGTCACTTTCATGGGAGGTTCAGCCAGTTATAAGAAGAGAAATGTTAACTTCTGCCTCAGGGTTCCCTTTCTGTCTGTCATCACAACATACACCCCGCAAAATGAACTATCAAGCCGCTGAACCCTGCCACGGCAATGGGTGTAGTAATTGGAACTCAGTGGTATAAATGAGGTTAATAACTGGTGAGAAGGCACTACTTTTTTCCAGAGCCATCTCTGTGCTGTGAAGCTCCACAGACACAGTGCCTGTCCATGGAGAGCTAATGGCTCTTTTCATGAGGCTAATACACTGAGCTTCAGTAATCCTGGAACTCATTTCTGAAGTCACACTAATCTGACTTTCTTTCTCTATGTTTTGTTTTCTTCCCTGAATGGTTTTCTTATTCTGAAAGATTTCCAGCTGAGTGTAAAGCATTTCGGCAGATTCTTATGTTATTTCTAATCAGTGGTAACGCTTTTGTATTCAGACACCTTTGTGTGTGTGTGTGTGTGTGTGTGATTTTCAAATTAGAATACACAGAGAAACAACTTGTCAAGGAAACAGTGTTTTCAAAACATTACTGCTCCATGCTAAAATTGGTGCCTTGTGATCCTGTCTCTCACCGTTGGCTACTGCTTAGTGTATCAGGGGGAAGTTTTCTGTTTGCTGTTTCCTTTCTGCATTTTGAATCTAGAAGCATATCCAGGAAATTACACATTTGTCTAATAATCTATCTATGTACCCATTCATCTAAAAATCAACCTACTTCCGTAGCTACTTTCTTACTATTGAGTTATCCAGGATCCCCTAATGACAACTAGGATCCTCTGACTATATTGTGCCTTAATGTCTTCTTTTAAACCTGGATGACTGATGATTTTTATCAGGTTCATTTTTAATGTATTTTTATTTATTTTTGATAAAATCATATGTGTGTATGATGTATTTTGATCATCTCCACCACTACTTGCCTTACTTAACTCCGGACAGGCCTCTTCATCATATCTCCCTCCAAACACCAATACCTAGGACATCTTATGTATCTATGGAATGAAATGAGAAATCAATCTTAAAGGAAAATAAACCCATAAAGGAAAGTATATAAAAAAATGTCATCCCTAAGTTCATCATACTGGAAATAGGAACATAGATCAATTCAACTATGTGCTTGATTTTTATCACTCTTTCTACAATATATGATTTTAACCTTTTAATTCTTTTGTTTCACTGTCATCACAGTGGTATTTGTTGTTAATGATTTCCATTTGCTCAAAGAAAAAAATGTAAATTGCTTAAAGCTTTACAGTTAGTAGTTGTATACCTGGGCTGTAAACCAAGAGAATATGGCTTTAGAAATCATGCCTCCTATCATTATAACAAATATAATATGTTTATTTATAGCTCATGTGCACAGTGATAACATAAAGATATTATCAGCTATAACTAGTAAGAAGAAAAAGTCATTTTAACAGAATTTATCAAAAACAAAAAGAAAGAAAGAAAGAAAGAAAGAAAGAAAGAAAGAAAGAAAGAAAGAAAGAAAGAAAGGGGAAAAAAAGCCTTAGTTTTTCTTGGTGGAAGGAAATAAGTAACTTTGTTCTAACTGTGCCTTAAAAAATAAAACTATATATAAAATATATAGATTATATCTCTAACTTTCTAGTGATAAAATATATAGAGAAACTAAATAACAATATACAATCATGGACTGATAAAACCTATAAAGTGCTATATAAAATGTTGAATCTTTATATAAGGCTATCACTATTTAAGTAGTACAATGAAGAGTAATCACTCTTTTATTCTCATAATATCTATGTCGTTGGCTAGTAAAATTAATTTCTGTAGCTAAACCTATTCAGAAATTAAATAAAATTTACTCTTCAAATTATATCTTCTTTCTTAAGGATTACTATAAATACTTGGGAATTTTGTAAACTTTTATTTAAAATATATTGGAAAACTTGAATTTATAGTCTTGTTTTGTTTTTTTTAAAAGAACAATGGTTTTGTTGGTGTTCTGTTCAGGAAGTTTTCTCCTGTACCAATAAGTTCTAGGGTATTCCCCACTTTTTTTTCTAGTCGATTTAATGTGTCTGGTTTTATGTTGAGGTCTTTGATCCACTTGAAGAATGGATGCAGAAATTGTGGTACATCTACACAATGGAATATTACTCTGCAATGAAAAATAAAGAAATCATGAAATTTGCAGGTAAATGATGGGACCTGGAAAGGTTCATCCTGAGTGAGCTGTCCCAGAAGGAAAAAGACACACTCGGTATATACTCACTCATATAGACATATAACATATGATAAACCTACTAAAATTTGTACATCTAAAGAAACTAATCAAGAGAGAGGACACTGACTAAAACACTCAATCCCCATCCCGAAAGGCAAAGAGGATGGACATCAGAAGAAGAAGAAAACAGGAAACAACCTAGGAACCTGCCACAGAGGGCCTCTGAAAGGCTCTGCCCTGCAGACTATCAAAGCAGATGCTGAGACTTATGGCCAACTGTTGGGCAGAGTGCATGGAATCTTATGTAAGAAGTGGGAAATAGTAAGATCTGGAGAGGACATAAAACTCACAAGGAGAGCAACAGAACCAGAAAATTTGAACACAGGGGTCTTCCCAGAGACTCATATTCTAACCAAGTACCAGGCATGGAGATAATCTAGAACCCCTGCACAGATGTAGTCCATGGCAGTTCAGTGTCCAAGTGGGTTACATAGTAATGGGAAGAGGGACTGCCTCTGACATGATCTGATTGGCCTGCTCTTTGATCACCTCCCCCTGAGGGGGGAGCAGCCTTACCAGGCCACAGAAGAAGACAATCCAGCCATTCTTGATGAGATCTGATAGACTAAGATCAGAAGGAAGGAGAGGAGGACCTCCCCTATCAGTGGACTTGGGGAGAGACATGCATGAAAAAGGCGGAGTGAGGGTGGGACTGGGAGGGGAGGAGGGAGGGGCTTATGGGGGGATACAAAGTGAATAAAGTGTAATTAATAAAATAAAATAAAACTGCAAAAAATTGCAAAAAAAAAAAAAAGAAAAGAAAACGCAATTGTCATTTACAGTTATGTGCCTTAAAATCAAAATAAGGAAAGCAAGATCCTCAGGGATTTGGACATTCTTCTGGAATTTCATTAATCTGGTAAATTCATTAAGAACAATCCCTAGTTTAAAGAAAAAGTGAATTTATTTACCAAGCGTCTTATATCAGATATTTAAAATGTAAACTGTAGCTTCAGTCAACCCTTACTTATTCATTTTTTGTGCTCTGGTTTTAGAGTTTAAAAGGTACTTTTGAATTAATATTACTAACTGTGACAATGTAACTATAATTTTGCTACATTCAAATATATTTCCATTACTTTTAATGTTTACATACTACAGTTAACAACATTTATACATTAGTAGTACATTCTAGCTAAAGAGATAGCAACAACTCTATATTTAACAATAGTCATTACACACTGAACATTGTTGCTGGTATTATTCTATAAAAAATAACAAAATTCAAATTAGTTTTATTTGTTAAGCAGATGGCAGTGGAGATGAGAACAACTTCCTGTTTGCTACATGTCAGATCTGATGACAGTATTGAGATGTAAGGTGCTTTTTTTCAGAATTCTGAAATTTTGAAGTTGTTATTTTGGAAAGCCTCAACATGAAGAATCTGTGAAACATAGCCCTCAGAATTGATTTATGCTTGTTCTTTACAAGCTTTTCACCCACATTTCTTAATCTGATAGTCTGCCCACCTTTCTTTCTTCCTGCCTTCTTTTCCATTCTTTCCTGTCTTTCTTCTTTCCTTCCTTACATTCTTCCCTCTGTCTTTTATTCTTCCATCTTTCCTGTCTTACTGCCTCTTTCTCTCCTTCTGTCTTTCTGTTCTCTTATGTTTGCTCATCCTATATATTGTTCTACTTCTTTTTTTTTTTTTCCTTTAAAACAGCTATGGAAAGGATGGTAAATGAGTGTAGAAATATGTCCAAATGGTCTAAGATGAGCCGTGCAAAACAAAGTAATTTTATTAGGAGATATTTACTAGATTTTAAGTAGAAAATAATTTTACTGTTAATTAAATGCTATAGAAAATGGTGGATATTATGTTGGTTTTTTTAAAAATACATATCTATAATTATGTAAATAAGATGGTTTTCTTTTCTCTTTTTTCTTTTTTTATTAATTACAGTTTATTCACTTTGTATCTCAGATGCAGCCTCCTCTCTCATTCCTCCAAATCCTCCCCTTCTTCCCTCTTCTCCTCCAATGCCCCTCCCCCAGTCCACTGATAGGGGAGGTCTTCCTCCCATTGCATCTGACCCTAGCCTATCAGGTCTCATCAGGACTGGCTGCATTGTCTTCCTCTGTGGCCTGGTAAGGCTACCAAACTGCCTCAGGTGGAGGTGATCAATGAGCCAGCCACTGGGTTCCTTCATGTCAGACCTTCCCATTTCCCATTACTAGGGAACCCACTTGGACACCTAGCTGCCAGGGGCTACATCTGTGCAGGGGTTCTAGATTAACTCCATGAATGGACCTTGGTTGGAGTATCAGTCTCAGAAAACACTCCTGTATGCAGATTTTTCAGGACTGTTGCTCTCCTGGTCTCCTCCAAGTCTTCCATTCCCCCTACTTTCATAAGATTCCCTGCACTCTGCCAAGTTTGGTTATGAGTCTCAGCATCAGCTTTGATACCCTGTAGAGTAAAATATTTAAGAGGCCCTCTGCGGTAGGTTCCTGTCCTGTTCCCTGTTTTCTCCCTCTTCCAATGCCCATCCCCTTTGCCTTTCTGAATGAGGACTGAGTATATTACATAGATCCTCCTATATTAGTTTCTTTAGATGTACAGATTTTAGTATGATTATCTTATATGTCTAATATCCACTTATAAGTGAGTATGTACTATGTGTGCTTTCTGCTTCTGGGATACCTCACTCAGGATGATCTTTTCCAGATCCCACCATTTGCCTACAAATTTCATGACTTCCTTGTTTTTAATTGCTGAGTAGCATTCCAATGTGTAAATGTAACACAATTTCTGTATCCATTCCTCAACTGAGGAACATATGGGTTGTTCCCAGCTTCGGGCTGTTACAAATAAAACTGATACGAACATGGTTGAGCAAATGTCCATATTATATATTTGAGCATCTTTTTTTTGTTATTGTTTTTCTTCAATAGATTTTTTGTTTTATTTTTTTTATTAATTACACTTATTTTACTTTGTATCCCTCCTGTGGTTCCCTCTCTCCTCCCCTCCCAATCCCTCCCTTCCTTCTTTTTCTCTACACATACCCCTCCCCAAGTCCACTGGTAGGAGAGGTCTTCTTTTTGTTCCTTTTGATCCAGTCTGTTAGGTCTCCTAAAGAGTGACTGCATTGTCTTCCTCTGTGGCCTGGTACGGCTGCTCCCCCCTCAGGGGGAGGTGATCAAAGAGCAGGCCAATCATTGATCATCTTCTGGATATATTCCTAGAAGTGCTATAGCTTGATCTTGAGGTAGCACTATTCTTAACTGTCTGAGAAAACATCAGATTGATTTCCAAAGTGGTTGTACATGTTTACATTTCCACCAGGAAAGGAGGAATGTTCCTCTTTTTCAATACCCTCTCCAGCATGTGATGGCACTTGAGTTTTTGATCTTAGCCATTCTGATGGGGTGTAAGTGAAATTTCAGGGTTGATTTGATTTGCATTTCCTTGATAGCTAAGAATGTTGAGCATTTCCTTAAGTTTTTCTCCACAGTTCAACATTCTTCTATTGAGAATTCTCTGTTTAGCTCTGTACACCATTTTTTAATTGGTTTATGGGAGTTGATGTTGTTTAACTTCTTGAGTTCTTTACATATGCTGGATATCAGCCCTCTATCACGTATAGGGTTGGTGAAGATCCTTTCCCAATCTGTAGGCTATTATTTTGTTCTGATGACAGTATCCTTTGCTTTACAGAAGCATTTCAGTTTCATGAGGTACCAGTTATTGATCATTTTTCTTAGAGCCTGTGCTGTTGATGTTCTGTTCAGGAAGTTTTCCCGTGTGCCAATGAGTTCAAGGCCCTTCTTCACATTTTCTTCTAACAGGTTTAGTGTTTCTGGTTTTATATTGAGTCTTTGATCCACTTGGACTTTAGTTTTTGTGCAAGGTGATAAGTATATATCTATTTACATTTTTCTACATGTAGATATCCAGTTAGACCAGCACTATATATTGAAGACACTATTTTTTTTTTCTATTGGATGCTTTTGGCTTCTTTGTAAAAAAATCAGATGTCCAAAAGTGTGTGGGGTAATATCTGGGTCTTCATTTCAATTTTGTTGATCCACCAGTAGGTTTCTATGCCAGTACCATATAGTTTTTATTACAGTTGCTCTATAGTACACCTTGAGATCTGGGATGTAGATAACTCCAGAAGATCTTTTATTGTAGAGAATTGTGTCAGCAATTCTGGGTTCCTTGTTATTCCATATGAAGTTGAGAATTTTTCTTTCAAGGTCTGTAAAGAATTGTGTTGGTAATTTGATGGGAATTCCACTGAATCTGTAGATTGCTTTTGGTAAGATGGCCATTTTTACTATATTAATCCTGCCAAGTGATGAGCAAGCATGGGAGATCTTTCCGTCTTTTGATATCTTCTTCTGTTTCTTTCTTCAGAGACTGGAAGGTTTTTTTGTTGTTGTTTTGTTTTGTTTTGTTTCATACTAGTCTTTGATTTGATTGGTTAGAGTTATACCTGGGTACTTTATAGAGTTTGTGGCTATTATGAAAGGTGTTGTTTACCTAATTTATTTCTCAGCCCATCTGTCTCTTTTATACAGGAGGTTTACTGATTTTTTTGAGTTAATTTTGTATCCATCCACTTTGCTGAAGGTGTCTACCCTCTGTAGGAATTCTCCGGTAAAATTTTTGGGGGTCACTCATGTATACTATCATATTATCTGCAAATAGTGATGCTTTGACTTCTTCCTTTCTTAACTGACTGAACTTGGTCTCTTTTAATTGTCTTATTGCTTCAAGAACTATGTTGAAGAGATATGGAGAGAATGAGCAGCCTTGCCTTGTCCCTGATTTCAGTGGGATTGATTTAAGTTTCTCTCCATTTAGTTTGATGTTGGCTATAGGTTTGCTGTATATTGTCTTTTTAGTTTAGATACGTGCCTTGTATCCCTAATCTCTCTAGGACTTTAAATGTAAATGATTCTTGGATTTTATCAAATGCCTTTTTAGCATCTAAGGAGATTATCATGTTCTTTTGTTTGTTTGTTTTTTGTCTTTCAGTTTTTTATATGGTGGAATACATTGATGGATTTCCATATATTGAACTATCTCTGCATACCTGTAATGAAGGCTACTTGGTCATAGTGGATGATATCTTTGACGCGTTCTTGGATTTTGTTTGTGAGTATTTTATTGAGTATTTTTGCGTTGGCCTGAAATTTTCTTTCTTTGTTGGGTCTTTGTGAGGTTTTAGGTTTCAAGGTGACTGTGGCTTCATAGAATGAGTTTGCTAATATTCCTTCTGTTTCTAGTTTTGTGGAATAGTTTGAAGAGTATTGGTGTTAGCTCTTCTTTGAAGGTCTGGTAGAATTTTGCACTGAAACTATTGGGCCCTGGGCTTTATTTGGATGGGAGACTTTTGATGACAACTTCTATTTCCTTAAGGGATATAGAACTATTTAATTTACATACCTGATTTTGATTCGGCTTTTATAAGTGGAATAGATCAAGAAAATTGTCTATTTCATTTAGATTTTCCAATTTTGTGGCATATAGGCTTTTAAAGTAAGACCTAATGACTGTTTGGATTTCCTCAGTGTCTGTTGTTATGTTCCCATTTTCATTTCTTATTTTGTTGATTTGATTAGTGATTCTCTGTCTTTTAGTTAGTTTGTCTAAGTGTTTGTCTATTTTGTTGTTTTATTCAAAGAACCAGCTCTTGGTTTCATTGATTCTTTGAGCTGTTTCACTTGTTTCTAATTTATTGATTTCAGCACTGACTTTGTTTATTTTCAGCTGTCTACTCCTTTTGGATGTTTCTGGTTCTTTTCTTTTTTTTTTTTTTTTTTTTCCGTAGGGCTTTCCTGTGAGACATTAAGTTGCTTAATGAGACCTTTCAAATTTCTTCTTGAAGGCACTTAGTGCCATTTTCCTATTAGCACTCCATTCATTGTGTTCCATAAATTTGAGTATGTTGTGCTTTCTTTTTCACTGAATTCTAGGAAGACTTTAATTTATTCCATGAACTAGATGTCATTGAGTAGCAAGTTGTTTATTTTCCATCTGTGTGTAGGCTTTTTGCTATTTCTGTTGTTAGTGAGGTCGAGCTTTAGTCCATGGTAGTCATATAAGACACAAGGGATTATTTCAATCTTGTATATGTTGAGCCTTGCTTTGTGACCAACTATATGGTCTATTTTGGAGATGGTTCCATGAGGTGCTGAGAAGAAATTACATTATTTTTTGTTTGAGTGAAAGGTTCTATAGATGTCTGTTAGGTCCATTTGATTCATGACCTCTGTTAGAGTCACAGTTACTTTGTTTAATCTTTGTTTTGTTGACCTGTCTTTTGTTGAGAGTGGGTAGTTGAAGTCTCCTACTATTAATGTGTGGGGATCTATGTGTGGTTTAAGTTTTAATAATGTTTCTTTTACAAATGCAGTTGCCCTTGTATTTGGGGCATAGATGTTCAAGTTTATGATATCTTCTTGGTGGAATTTTCCTTTTATGAATATGAGATGACCTTCTCTATCTCTTTTTACTAATTGTGGTTTAAAGTTTTTTTTTTAAATTAGATATTAGAATGGCTACTCCTGCTTGCTTCTTGGGTCCATTTGTTTGGAAAACCATCTACCAGCCCTTTACTTTCAGGTAATGTCTATTTTTTGTGACTTAGATGTGTTTCTTGTATGCAACAGATTGTTAGGTCTTGTTTATGCATCCATTCTGTTAGTCTGTGTCTTTTTATTGGAGAGTTGAATCCATTGATATTGAGAGAGATTAATGATCAGATGCTGTTAGGTCCTTTGATTTTGATGTTGATTGTGGTAGTGTGTTTGTGTGCATGGCTACTTTTAGTATTGCTGTAGTGAGATAATTTATTTCCTGTGTTTTCCTGAAATTAGTTTTCCTGGGTTCTATTTTTCCTTCTAGTGTCTTCTGTAATGCTGGATTTGTGTGTAGGTATTATTGAATTTTTTTCTTTTTTTGTTTTGTCATTGAATATCTTGTCTTCTCTGTCTCTGAGGACTGAGAGTTTTACTGGGTAGAGTAGCCTGGACTGACAATCTGTGTTCTCTTAGGGTCTGCATGATATCCGTCCAGGCCCTTCTGGCTTTCATAGTCTCTGTTGAAAAGCTAGGTGTGATTCTGATGGGTTTGTCATTATATGTTACTTGGTCTTTTTCCTTTGCAGTTTTTAGTATATTTTTTCTTTATTCTTTATACTCACTGTTTTGATTATTATGTGATGGGAGGATTTTCTTTTCTGGTCTAATTTATTAGGTGTTCTGTAGTCCTCTTGTATGTTTATAGGCCTCTCCTTTAAATTGGGGAAATTTTCTTCTATGATATTGTTGAAAATATTTTTCTGGGCCTTGGTGATAAAACTATTTTTCTTTTATTCCTGTTAGTCTTAAGTTTTGTCTTTTTATGTTGTCTAGGATTTCTTGGATTGTTTGTGCCAGGAATTTTTTAGATTTAACATTTTCTTTGATGGATACATTGATTTCTTCCATTGTATCTTCCACACCTGAGATTCTTTCTTGCACCTCTTGTAGTCTGTTAGTTATGCTTACCTCTGTAGTTCCTGTTTTCTTCCCTATGTTCTCTTTTTCCATGATTTCCTCTGTTTTCTTTTATTGTTCCAATTCTATTTTCAGTTCTTTAACTATTTTGTTGATTTCCTTCACCTGCTGACTGTATTTTTCCTGTTTTTCCTTCAATTCCTTCACCTGTTTGTTGGAACATTCCTCTATTTCTTCCAGTGGTTTAATCATTTCCTCTCTGAATGCCACAAACTATTTCACTACATCTTCCTGTATTTCTTTACTGATGGCCATACTCTGACTTTATCTTCCTCTATTTCTTTATGGGCGGTCATAATCTGTTTGACTTTATCTTCAACTATTTCTTTACATTTTATTTTTTTCCTCCATTATTTTCTTATAAGCATAGATGTAAGGTTATCTTCTTGAATTTTACTTATGTTAGGGAGTTCAGGCTATCCAGTTTACCCCTGGATAACTGGGTTCTGGAGATGCCATATTGCTTTGCCTTTTATTGGTTGTGCTTTTAAGCTGGCCTTTACCCATCTGACTGTCTCAGGTGTTGGACGTTAGTTTCTGGTGCCTGCTGGAATCCTGGGGTGAGAAGAATCCCATTAGCATAAAGACGTTTGTTTCCGAAGGAGGCCCCTCAGCTTTTTGGGTATGGTCACTAAATGGCCAGCGCTTCTCAGGAATGGCCACCTCTCACCACAGGCATATGGCCCTGTGTAGTTCCTGTGGTCATTGGTAGTCAGGGACACTCTCCTCTCACTAGGAGAATTCCTGGAGACAGCTGCCCTGCCACTGGTTTTCTTGCTCTCAATTTAGTGAGCTGCTGCTGCTGTTGCTCTTACACTGCATTTGCTGGGCACAGTCCTCTTGAAGAAACAGGAAGCTCTGAAGTTTGTTCAGTTCAGCTAAGGAGACAGGTTGTGCCTTGATACAGTTTCTGGGGCTGATCCCATGGATCTCAGTCTTCTGTAGGTCTGAGGTTGGAGTTCTTTGCCTCAGTATCCAAGCTGTACTCAGTGGCAGGTGAGTGAAGCACTGTTGGGTGTGGCAGGAGGCCAGAGCCTGGAGACTGAGGAAGCCCAGAAACTTTTCCGGAACTAGGTGTCCTGAGGTCAGACCTGATGTTTCCACCACAGTGTTTTTTCCTCTTTGCAATTTATTTCTTGTTCTCATTGTTAAACTATTTGTTTTAATGGCTAAAGAAGAAGTTCTTACAAGAAAAATTTTAGCTTACGCTGTGCAAAGCTTGCTTTAAATTAGAATTCTCCTATAACATTGATTTATTTTGTCATTGGTATTTCATAGTTATGATCATATGTTGAGTAATATTTATGTTAAGAAAATTGTAACATGTTTAATGACCTAACAAAAAGTCTTTTGTACTGAAAGTGTTTTAATTAAAGAGTAATAAGTGTTGCTAAAGATAACTTATTGCAATTTTGAGAGAATAATATTTAACTATTTTGTACTTCCGTGTTTCTTAAGATACAAAACTAAATGAACATGTTTTTGAATAGGTGTTATATAGTCTGAGCCCAATGTTTATGACTTCCTTGTTTTTAAGAAAAGGCTTTCATCTCATCCTAGTGTCCACCTCCATGAACTCTCACGTTCTCTTTAAAGTAGGGCAGTCTTTACCTCTTGTCTAAGCAGCAATTCTGAGTGAATATTCTGTGACATACCCATGGAAGACAAGAAAACATTACAATACCATCCAGAATTGTGCAAGACTCTGAGCCCAATGTCTATTGAAACCCTGAACAAATTTTAAAATCTGGAGAAAACTATAAATGTGTTAAACAAAATTTAAAATATTAATTATAGTTGAAGTATACTATCAACAGTCTTGCTGAAATTGATCATCCAATGAAGCTGTTATTTGTGTGTTTATTTGTTTTATGGCTTTTCTGTTTAGGTGTGAATGTTTAATATAAGTCGCCTAACATTTTATGACAGACAAACCATGAATAGAAGAGGTAGGCATTGAAGCTTAAGAAATGTAGAAAGTCTAATAGTAGTTTATACTTTATCAAGTAAAGATGCATTGAGTGTCTTTGAACCCCAAGTGACCAGGGACTGAATGACCAGGAAGGAAAAGCAGGCTTTGACTGCAGTGAGGCAGTAGCTCCAAAGAAGTCCCAGAAGTATCTTGATGAGACAGCATGTGGGTAATCAAACAGGAGATAATTTAGATCTCTTCAGTAGGTTTCCTGCAAAGAAGTGAAAAGAATGTATTAACGCAGAAATCTCTAACTTTTACCTAACTTTTACCTAATTGATTTGTGTTGAGAACAAAAGAAAATGGAATGCATTTAACTACAGAAAACCTCTTGAAGTTTGGCCTTTCTCCCCTGTTTACTTTGACTGTTATGTAGAAGGTCACGGAATTCAATACATATAAATACATTGATGTTCAGTTGCTTTTAACACTTTTAAAAATTTTATGCTACTTCTTTGCCCTAAGATAGATGTATAATTAACCAATGGGGACTGATTTAAACGGGAATGAGTAACATTTGCTTCCCTTGTAACTCTTAGGCAGCACAAAGTCAAAATTCATGAAAGCAGGTATGAAATAAATCACTAAGCAACAGTTCTTTCTTTCTTTTCAATTTTGAAAGATATATGTGTCTGGAAATAAGAGATATTCACACCAAAATGTCATCATCAACCATCCAAAAGTGCTGAAGTAAAAATGACAAGAATGAATTAAAAATGAGAGAAACACATATCATGGAGAAAAACCGTATGTTACTTTCAAAAATAAGTAAAAATATAGTATATTTCTGATATTAAGAAGCTGAAAAGCAGCAAACCAAGTAATCCAATTAAAAAATGGAGAGCAGAGCTAAACAGAGAATTCTCAACAGAGGAATATCGAATGGCAGAGAAACACTTAAAGAAATGCTCATCCTCATTAGCCATCAGGAAAATGCAAATCAAAACGACCCTGAGATTTCACCTTACACCCATCAGAATGGCCAAAATGAAAAACTCAAGGGACAACACATGCTGGAGAGGTTGTGGAGAAAGGGGAACCCTCTTCCACTGCTGGTGGGAATGTAAACTGATACAACCACTCTGGAAATCTATCTGGCACTTTCTAAGACAATTAGGAGTAGTGCTTCCTCAAGATGCAGCTATACCACTGCTAGGTATATACCCAAAGTTTGCTCAAGTACACAAAAGGGATATTTGCTCAACCATGTTTATAGCAGCATTATTTGTAATAGCCAGAACTTGGAAACAACCCAGATGTCCCTCAATGGAGGAATGGGTACAGAAATTGTGGTATTTTTACACAATGGAATACTACTCAGCAATCAAAAAGGAGGAAATCATGAAATTTGCAGGCAAATGGTGGGATCTAGAAAAGATCATCCTGAGCAAAATATCCCAGAAGGAGAAAGACAAACATGTTATATACTCACTTATATAGACCTATAAGATATGATAAACATAATGAAATCTATACACCTAAAAAAGATAATCAAGAGAGCAGACATGGGGTAAGATTATCAATCCTCGTTTAGAAAGACAGATGGGATGCACATTGAACATATGACAGGAGTCTACTGAGCGCATTGGAAAGACTCTAACTAGCAGTGTTTTCAAAGCAAAGACTCATGACCAAACCTTTAGCAGAGTACAGGGAATCATAAGAAAGAAGGGGAGTTAGTCTGATGAGGAAAGGATAGGAGCTCCACAAGGACCAAATATATCTGGGCACAGGGTCTTTTCTGAGACTGACATGCAACCAAGGACCATGTATGAATGTATCCTAGAACCTCTGCTCAGATGTAGCCTGTGGTAGCTCAGTAACCAATTGGTTTCCCATAGTGAGGGGAACAAGAACTATTTCTAACAGGAACTCAATGACTGGCTCTTTGGCCTCCCCACCCCCAAGGGAGGAGCAGTCCTGTTAGGCCACAGAGGAGAGCTATGCAGCCAGTCCTGAAGATACTTGATAAAACAGGATCGGATGAATGGGGAGGAGGTCCCCCCTATTAGTGGACTTGGCAAGGGGCACGTTGGAAATGAGGGAGGGAGGGAGGAACTGGGAGGGAATGAGGGATTGGGACACGGCTGGGATACAGAGTAAATAAAATGTAACTGATAAGAAAAATAAAAAATAAAACCCCACTGAGAAAAAAAAATAAAAAAAAAAGAAATAAAAAAGACTTGAAATTAGAATGTTATTAGTTTGGTTAAACAGATTTACAACCTATTCTACTGTTAAGTGTGGAGGATGAAATTGGAAATTCTACTTATCTATGTTGGGTTTCTTCAAATGGGAAACTTTCCATAAGAAACTTGGAGAAGAATTTTGTTCTTGAACCAAACTTAAAGTCTTTTCTAAAGAATTTAGAAGCTATTAGAAGACAGAATATTATTTCTATTTTTGGCACTATAATTGATCATTTGCAGAAAATGGAAAATATAAATAGATGTAATACAGTATATTAAATTCTTACATTCACATGATAGTTTCCATATTTTTCTCTCATTCATTCATTTGTTATCATTTCTTGATTTCAAAGAAGATGAAATTAACACAGAAAGAAAATAAATAATATGTACATATTAAACTTTAATTTATTTGTCTTAACATCAAGTATTTAAAATAGCATCATTATAACTTCATATATTTTATTTCTAAGATATCAATATTCAGTGGTTAAACTTAGGACATGTTCCTGTGATAAATATTTTTTCTTATCCAAAACAGTTAACTTGGTTTAAAAATATATATGTATATCTTTATACCTCATACCAATTAGAAAGGAATTAAATCACTATAAAAGAAAAAGACTTTGAAATTTATAATTTTTTTCTACTTAATTATTACTTTTTAGTTTTTATATTAATTACAATTTATTCACTTTGTATTCCAGCTGTAGCCTGCTCCCTCCTACCCTCTCAATTCCACCCTCCCTCCCTCACCTCTTCCAAAGTCCTCCTCCAATTCCAAGGATAGGGAAGGTCCTCCTCCCTTTCTATCTGACCATAGCTTATCAGGTCTCATCAGGACTGGCTGCATTGTCCTCCTCTGTGGCCTGGCAAGGCTGCTCCCCCATCAGGGGGAGGTGGTCAAAGAGCTAGCCACAGAGTTCATGACAGAAACAGTCCCTATACCCCTTACTGGGTAAACTTGGATACTGAGCTGCCATGGGCTACATCTAAGCAGAGGTTCTAGGTTACATCTATGAATGATCCTGGTTGGAGTGCCAGTCTCTCATAAAAGACCCCTATGCCCAGATATCTTGGTTCAGTTGCTATCCTTATGGAGCTCCTGTCCTCTCCAGGCCATACTATCTCCCCCTTTTTTCCCAAGATTCTCTGCACTCTGCCAAAAATTTGTTTATGACTCTCAGAAAACAAGAAACAGGACAGGAACCTACCACAGAGGGCCTCTGAAAGACTCTACCTTGCAGCATATCAAAGCAGAGGCTGAGACCCATAACCAAACCTTTGGCAAAGTGCAGGGAATCATATGATAAAAGGGAGAGTTAGTATGACCGGGAGAGGACAGGAGCTCCACAAGGACAAAATATATCAGGGCATGGGGGGCCTCTATCAGACTGTTTCTCCAACCAAGAACCATGTTTGGAATAACCTAGAACCCCTGTTCGGATGTAGTCCATGGCAGCTCAGTATCCAAGTGAGTTTCCCTAGTAAGGGAAACAGGAACTATTTCTCACATGAACTCAAGGACTGGCTCCTTTACCTCTCTCCAACCCCGATGGAGGAAAAGCCTTGGTAGGCCACAGAGGAGGACATTGCAGCCAGTACTGGAGATACCTGATAAGCTACCATCAGTCAGATTGAAGAGGAGGAAGATCTCCCCCATCAGTGGACTTGGAAAGGGATATGGAGGAGATCAGAGAGAGAGGGTGGGGTTGGGAGGGAATGAGAGAGGGGGCTAAGGTTGGGATACAAAGTAAATAACCTGTGATGAATATTTAAAAAATGAAAATAAAAAAATGAATCTTAGTATAGCTTTGATACAATGCTGGGTAGACTCTTTTAGAGGTCCTCTGCGGTAGGCTCCTGTCCTGTTTCCTAATTTCTCTTTCTTCCAATGTCTATCCCATTTGCTTTTCTGAGTGAGGATTGATCATCTTACCCAGGCTCCTCCTACTTCAGCTTCTTTAGGTGTACAGGTTTTCATAGGTTTATTCTTTATTATATGTCTAATATCCACTTACAAGTGATTATATGCCATATGTATCCTTCTGTTTGTGGCATACCTTACTCAAGATGATCTTTTCTAGTTCCCACCATTTGCCTGAAAATTTCATGATTTCCTTGTTTTTAATTGCTGAGTAGTATTCCATTGTTTAAATGTACCACAATTATTGTATCCATTCCTCCACTGAGGGACATCTGGGTTGTTTCCAGGTTCTGGCTATTACAAATAAAGCTGCCATGAAGATGGTTGAACAAATGTCCTTTTTGTGTACTTGAACCTCTTTTGGATATATACCTAGGAGTGGTATAGCTAGATCTTGAGGAAGCGCTATTCCTAAGTGTCTGAGAAAGCGCCAGATTGATTTCCAAAGTGGTTGTACAAATTTACATTCCCACCTGCAATGGAGGAGGGTTCCCCTTTCTCCACATCCTCTCCAGCATGTGTTGTGATTTGAGTTTTTGATTTTAGCCATTCTGATGGGTATAAGGTGAAATATCAGCGTCATTTTGATTTGCATCATCTCCTGATGACTAACGACATTGAGCATTTTAAGTGTTTCTCTGCCATTCTATATTCCTCTGTTGAGAATTATCTGTTTCTCTCTGTACCCCATTTTTAAATTGGATTACTTGATTTGTTGATTTTAACTTCTTGAGTTCTGTATAAATTCTGGATAGCATCCCTCTGTCAGATATAGGGTTGGTAAAGATCCTTTCCCAATCTGTAGGCTATCCTTTTGTTCTAAAGACAGTGTCCTTTGTTTTACAGTTTTCAGTTTCATTAGGTCCCATTTATTAATTGTTGCTTTTAGAGCATGTGCTGTTGGTGTTCTGTTCAGAAAGTTGTCTCTGATGCTTATGAGTCAACATTTGAATTTTTATACATACATTTAATGTATCTATATATTTTATAACATATTATATAATGTATTTTATTATTTTAACAAATACTATTTAATGATTTTATATTTATATATTAAATATATTTATGTTTTATTATGTTATATAATTTTATAGATATTAAATGTATGTTTTATACATATAACTATATTTTATACATCAATTCTGATTCTTGATTTTGAAAAATTAAAACACTGCTAAATTCCCAGATGGTCACTAATACCTGTAAGTTTCTAGGTATTTATCATCCTTCAAATGACAAGTTAATTATTACATTATTATGTGTATTTTATACCAAGTAAGAAAATCAACTGTTGTATTTTCTGAGTTATCTGGCTCTTTGATGAATAAATAAACCTAGGAAATATATGATAAATTTTAACTACAGAATAAAATGATATTCAGGGACTCTATAGAGGCAATACAAAACATCCTCATTTTGTTATTTTTTGGGTAAATAGAAATGAGTTCCAGCATCACTATATTTCTATTGTCAAAAATATTTCAGAGTGGTAGCTTTTCTGAGATGATGCCATGACATTCTTACAGAGCCTGCGCACAGTTATCCCAGGTGATGCTTTGCCGCATTGATCAACGACCCTTTCAGGTTCTGAACATACAGATGTCAAGAACTGTGAAAGGTCTGGGATTTCATATTGGGTGGAAACTAACAAGTTAGCTTGTCACAGCGTTACAGACGCTGGCAGAAGTCATGAGATGTTGGGGTTGATGTCAAAGGCTTTACTGGTTATGACAGAGCAGGCAGCTTAGCTGCCTATTTCCACGGGCTCTGTGTCTTCTCAGTGACGGGGATGACACAGAGGTAAGCTACGGTACCTGATCGGTGTAGCCGGTGGGACCTGGCTGGGACTTAATGATCCTACATTCTGGGAGGCTCTATCTCATAAACGATAGTCAAAATCAGTGATAAACAAATTTGCCACCTGTTGTATATCATAAGATTCTATCTCTACTGTCCATTACTGTTTATTTTACAAATGTTCTTGCAAAGTTAGTCTGGGATAAATTGTTTATGACATAGAAATACAAAAGCTATAAAAAAGATGCCTAAACTATAAACTTCAATACCATGTTTCCCGTAGTGAATGAACCATTGTACATAATCTCAGGTATGATACCTTATTAATTTTTACATATAAATATCTCTAAATTAACATATTAATTTTCATTATAGGATTTCAAACAAGAGAAAGTTTGCCAGTTTTCATTCCTCCTTTTTATCTCATATCTATGATCTCCTTACTTGAACAGTTAACCTCTTTAAACTTTCATCTAATTAAATAAATTCAACAAGATATTTTGTCAATATAAGAACAGCATGTAGCAGGCCTGCAGAGCTTTGTACAGCTAATTCCATGCTAGAAGAACTATTATAACCTTCATATCCTCCCTCTAGGCAGCCAAACTTTCCAAAGCAGAAACAATGTCCTAAGCCATTAAAGACATACTCCATGGTTCCAGTAAGTTCCCTAAATGTCCTCTTATTTCTTCTTAGCTTCTATGATTTTGCATATTGTTAACTGAAGTATGACAACAAGGATACTGAGATCTGTTTGTTTGTTTGATTGATTGCCTTCTTTTCTTTGGCATAAAATCATAGGGCTCTAAGGCCTAGTCAGGGCTGTATGATTTGAGCCAATTTCTTGTACTGACCTGGCCAGCAAGAACGGTTTTTCTTTTTAGATTTATGGTGGTGGTGAGAGTGTAAAAGGACTCAGTTTTCTTTAAGGGACTGGCCACTGGGAATTAGACCATATTCTAGTGACTATATGGGCAACACAAATTGAAATTGGTTTGCTTTTTCTCCCTCTTTTTTCTCTTCTCTTCTTCTTCTGCTTCTTCTTGTTCTTTTTCATCTTTTTTTTTTTGAGGTGGGGAGGTTAAAATGATAGAGTGGAGAAGGACCTGTGAAGACTTAGAAATGAACACAATCAGTGTGTATTTATGTGGAGCTCCTAAATAATCAAAAACAAAATTATGTGAAAAAAATAATGTCATCCATGTGTTAGTCTTTGGCATACTAACATTGAACCAAGAACCATTCAAAAACTCAATGCAATCATGACAGCCTCCCATTAATATAATATTACTATGCAACCAATAATTTCAATTCAAAATTAACCAATAATCTGGCCCATTCTCTTTGTCCATTCTTACTTAAGATTTAAAAAGATATCATTAATTTCTGTTAGTTTATACTGATCCTGGGGAGGTATAAAACAAACAAACAAACAAAAAAGTTCTGCTAGCCCCACATGTAGAACCAATGACAAAGCATATTAGTTACAATACCAAAATCTACTTTGGTTAATCAATGAATTTTCTTGGAGTTACTCGTAGAAATATAGGTGAAAAGTTTCAGGAGCCTAAATGACTTAGTGACAACTGCATCAGCATCAGCAAAACTTACTCCAGCATGGCTGCTATCTCATGAAAGCTAGAACCTTAATATGACTTGAAGGAAGCCCAATAGGTTAGAGGTGTCTTTTCCAAGTAGCTCAGTATTTCTGAGCTCCTTCCAAGCATCATGGCTGATCTCTGCCTCTTTGTGACAGCTTGGTTTTTCTAAGCCAAGGTGTTAAGATTGTTTGAGACTATCTCTCAGCAATATTTACAGATCTTTTATTCTTAGGGAAAATGGAACCTAGTGAACAAGGTCAGTTTCAAGGACTTCCTGAAATTATTATATTGTTGACTTTGTGAGTTTTAACAAGCTTTCCCCGGGATGAGATTTTTTTCTTTAAAATACCCTATGTCTTAGGGAACTAATCTTCAAGAATTTTTTATCTCAGAGGAAATTGCTATTCGGCAATTACATTGATATTGGTCTTTATTCTAAAATAGAAGAGATTTCACTGTTTATTCTGGCTTTGGCTACTTAAGGAGTTGTTCAATTTTGTATATAAAGAATTGTTCTCAGTTTGTGGCAGCCTGTTTTGATTCCCACCTCACCTAGAATTTGTTCAAGAGACTTTGGAAGATATTCCACAGGAATAACATTGTCCCTTTAAGTGATCAGATAAGGGTCCTTTTATCTTTCCTCCCACTTTTCTACAAGATGCCTTAATCATCATCCAATGTTTGGCTGTGAGTCTCAGCATCTGTTTTGTGGTGCTGCTGGGTAGCACCTCTCAGAGGACAGCTCTGTCAGGCTCCTGTCTGCAAGTTTGGCAGAACTTTGTTCATAATGTTAGGGGTTGGCACTCTCCGATAGGATGGTTGGGCATTCCCTTGATATCTGTTCTATCTACTGTACATTTATCCCTGCACATCTTGTAGGCAGGGTAAATTTTTGTCTTTTTTTCTTTGGAATTTTTTCACAGAAATTTGTTCCAGTATCATTTTAATTGGACACGTGGCAACAATCATTTAAAAAAGAAGTTTACTTTCCTTTTAGTGGACATTTTTTATTTTAAATTTTATAACATGCCAAACATATAACTCAGAGTCTTGCATGAGCATGAGCAGTTCATCACTGAACTACATATAAAACTCCTGTTCCTTTAGAAACAACCACTGTATTTATGTAATGGCAATGCAGTTCTCTTCTGCATATTACCTGTTGAGAAGGTTTATACTACATATTAATAATCTGTAGTGTTAAATAAAAATTTGCCTGTTCCTACATTCAACAACAAAAAGACAAAAAACAAAACAAAGACAAAAAAAAAAAAAACCTCCTGTGCCTTTGGCATTCTTACTGCTTCAGAGTTATAAAAGAACATATGCACTTTAACTACCAAATGCATTATGTGTGCCCTATTCCATATCTAATATCATATGTTTACATATACATTGGCAATAAATATTATACACACACACACATACACATATATGTACACACACAGCTATATTTAGGTCTCCAGATAATTTTTTGAAGAGCTATTAAAAATTATCAAATTTGCATTCTGAAGCACTGGTGAGCTATACTCTGTCCCATGAGCACCTTCATCTGGGCTACAGCTATGCCTGCCTTCCCAAGCTGGCCTGCCAGACCTAGGGCAATCCAGGAGTTCTACAATTACCAGGAATATTCAGGTGGCCAGAGAGCACCAGAGACTACTAGATGTCTAGAGACCAGCATAAGATCACAACAAGAGCCAGGGAAATATGGACTATCAGAGACCAGCTATCCTACTACAACAAGCCGTGGCAATAAGAAAAAGCATAAGAAGATGACGTTAAATCCAATCTTATAATGATGACAGAAACCTTTAAAAAAATAAATGAATAAATATCTTTAAAAATACAGGAAATCAATTAAACAGGTGAAGGAAATGAGTAAAATGGATCAAGATTTGAAAATGCAAAGAGAAACAAAAAGAAAAACACAAACTGAGGGAATCCTGTATATGAAAACCTAGGGAAGAAAACAGGAACCACAGACTCAAGCATCATTAACAAAATACAAGAGATAGGAGAAAGAATCTCAGGTGCAGAAAACATGACTGAAAAAATTGATATATAGGCTAAAGAAAATATTAACTCCAAAGTGTTCTCAACACAAAACATCTAGGAAATCTGGAACAATATGAAAAGACCAAACATACATATAATGGGAATAGAAAAAGATGCTCAGTTCTAAGCACCAGAAAATATTTTCAACAAAATTACAGAAAAAAAACCATCCCCAACATAAAGAAAGAGATGTGTATAAACATGTAAAAAGTTTACAGAACACCAAATAGATTGCAACAGAAAAGACAATCCTACCACCACATGATAATATATATATATATATATATATATATATATATATATATATTAAAAGTTGCAAGGGAAAATGATTAAGTAACAGCAAAAGGCAGACCTATCAGGAATACACTCAAATTCTAAACAGAGTCTCTATAGACCAGAAGGATGTGAGCACATGTTTTACAGAACATAATTGACCGTAGATGTAGGCCCAGACTGCTACACCCAGCATAATTTTCAATCACCATAGATGGAGAAAGCAAAGTAGCCCATGACAAACCCTAATTTAAACAATATGTATCCACATATCCAGACCTATAAAAGATAATAGAAGGAAAACAGCAACTCAAGGTACTTAACTACTATCAAGAAAGCACAGGAAATTAATAACCCCACATCAGCAATAACAGAAAAAGAAAACACACACACACACACACACACACACACACATACACACACACACACACACACGACCCTGCCAACATCAAAATAACAGGAATTAACAATCACTCGTCATTAATATCTCCCAACAGCAATGGACTCAACGCTCCAATAAAAACACACAAACTAAAAGAATGGATGCAAAAACAGAATTCATCTTTCTGCTGCATAGAAGAAATACATCTCGGTAACAAAGATAGATATTACCTCAGAGTAAAAGGCTAGAAAAAGTTTTTCCAAGCAAATGGACCCAAGAAACAAGCCGGAATAGCAATTCTAATATCTAATAATATAGAATTAATTAAAATTAATTAAAAGAAATGAGGGAGAACACTTAATACTCATCAAACGAAAATTCCATGACGATGATGTCTCAATTCTGGATATCTCTGCCTCAAATATAAGAGCACCCTAATTCATAAAAGAAACATTACTAAAGCTTAAGTCACACATTGAATCCTACAATTAATTGTGGGAGATTTCAATACCCCATTATCATCAATGGACAGGTCATCCAAATAGGAACTAAACTAAGAAATAATGAAACTAACAGACATTATGAATCAAATAAACCTAACTGATATTTACAGAACATTTCACACAAACATAAATGAATACACCATCTTCTCACATCCTCACAGTACCCTCTCCAAAACTGATCATATACTCAGTCACAAAGCTAGCCTCAACAGATGAAAGAAAATAGAATAACCCTTGTGTCTTACAAGACCTACATTGATTAATGACAGACTTCAACAGCATTAAATGGAACAAAAATTCATACAAATTAATAGAAAATGAACAACTCTCTACTCAGTGACCACCAGACCAAGGAATCCATAAAGAAAAAATTAAAGACTTTCTAGAATTCAATAAAAATGATTGTACAACTTACCCAAACTTATGGGATACAATGAAAGCAGTGTTGCCATTGCCTTCACGAAGAAATTGAACCAAAATATCTGGGCATAGGGGTCTTTTCTGAGACTGATACTCCAGCCAAGGACTACTCATGGATATAACCTAGAACCCCTGCTCAGATGTAGCCTATAACAGCTCAGTGTCCAAGTGGAATGCCCTAGTAAGCAGAACAGGGACTGTCTCTGTCATGAACTCAGTGGTGAGTTCTTTGACACCAATCCTGAGGGGGTAGCGGCTTTGCCAGGCCACAGAGGAGGACAATGCAGACATTCGTGATGAGATCTGATAAGCTAGGGTGAGATGGAAGGGGAAGAAGACCTCCCCTATCAGTGGACTTAGAGAGGGGCATGGGAGGAAATAAAGAAGGGAGGGTAGGATTGGGAGGGAATGAAGGAGGGGGCTACAGCTGGGATACAAAGTGAATAAACTACAATTAATATAAAAAATAAAAAATATAAAAATTAAAAAAAGATATATGAGTGATTTCATACTAGCAACTTAACAGAACACTTGAAATTTTTAGAAAAAAAAATGAAGTAAACACACCTAAGAATGGTAAATTGGAGGAAATAACCAAACTCAAGATTGAAATCAATAAATTAAAGAGAGAGAAAACTACAAAGAATCAAGAAAAGCAAAGTTTATTCTTTAAGAAAATCAATAAAATAGACAAAAACTTAGCCAAACTAAGTAAAAGGCAGAGAACATCCAAATTAACAAAAATAGATAGAAACATAACCACACAATCTAATAAATCCCAAAAATCTTTAGGTCTTACACCAAACACATGTACTCCAGAAAACTGGAAAATCTAAACGAAATGGACAGTTTCTTTGATAGATACCACTACCAAACTTAAATCAAGATCAAATAACAAATTAAATAGAACTACAACCTCTAAGAAGATACAGTCATTAAAAGAACTCCCAACTAAAAAAAGCCCAAAGACAGAAAATTTTAGCCCAAAATTTTACAAGACCTTCAAAGAAGAGCTGATACCAATATTTTTCAAAATATTCCACAAAATAGTAACAGAAGGAACATTGCCAAACTCATTTTATAAGGTGAAAATCACCTTCAAACATAAACTACACAAAGTCTCAACAAAGAGAGTTTCAGTCCAGTCTTCAGACTTTTGTGTTAAAAGTCTGGGAAAGAATAGGGATACAAGGCACATACCTAAACACAATAAAGGCAAAATACTGCAAGCCAATAGCCAACATCAAATTAAATGGAGAGAAACTTAAAGCAATTCCACTAAAATCAGGGACAAGACTAGGCTGCCTGCTCTCTTCTATTCACTAATGTATCTATTCAATATAATACATGAAGGCCTAGCTATAGCAATAGGCAACTAACAGAGACCAAAGAAATACAAATTAGAAAGGAAAAAGTCAACATGTGGCTATTCACAGATAATGTGATAGTGTACATTAGTGATGACCAATGATTTTAACCAAAGAATTTCTAAAGCTGATAAATGCCTTTGCCAAAATGGCTGGATACAAAATTAACTCAAAAAAAAAAAAAAATCAGAAGTCCTCCTGTATACAAAGGATAAACAGGCTGAGAAAGAAATTAGGAAAACAATACTCTTCAAAAGCCACAAATAATAAAAGATATCGTGGTGTAACTCTAACCAAGCTATAACCAACTGAAATACCACTATGACAAGAACTTCAACTCTTTGAAGAAAGAAATTGAAGAAGACATTAGAAGATGGAAAGATCTCCCATGTTCCTGGATCAGTTGGATTAACATAGTAAAATTGGCCATATTATAAAAAGCAAACTACAGAGTCAATAAAATTCTGATAAAAATTCCAACACATTTTTTACAAACTTAAAAAAAAAATACTCAACTTCAAATGACAAAAGCAAAGCAAACAAACAAAAACCCAGAATAGAGAATACAATCCTGTACAATAAAATAACTTCTAGAGGTATCTCCACCCAATATCAAGCTGCAATACAGAGCAATGGTAATAAAAAAAAATAAATTTCATGGTGTTGTCACAGAAACAGACAGGTTGATCATTAGAAACAAATTGAAGATCCCAAAATAAACCCAAACACCTATGGACATTTGATTTTCCAAAATCATACAATACATTAAAGAGAGCACCTTTAAAAAATTTTGCTGGTATAATTGTATATCTGCATGTACAATACATGTAGATCCTTATTATTCACCCTGGATAAAACTCAAGTCCATGTGGATCAAAGACCTCAACATAAAACCAGATACATTAAATCTGAGAGAAGAGAAAGTGGCAAATAGCCTTGACCTCATTGGAACAGGAGACAGCTTTCTGAACAGAACACCAACAGTTCATTCACTAATATAAACAACTAATGAGGGGATTTCAAGAAACTGAAAAGCTTCAGTAAGGCAAAGGACACCATGAGTAGGACAATAGAGCACTCTAGAGAATGTGAAAAGATTTTGACCAACCCTATATCTGACAGAGGACTAAAATACAAATATATATATATATAAATTACTCAAGAAATTAAGCACCAAGAATGCAAATAACCCAATTTTAAAATGTGGTAATTGGGTCTAGCCTATATTAAACATCTAATAACCACTTATGAGTGAGTATATACCATGCATGTCTTTCTGCTTCTGGGTTCCCTCACTTAAGGTGACATTTTCTAATGCCCACTATTTGCCTGCAAATTTCACAATTTCCTTGTTTTTAATAGCTGAGGAGTATTACACTGCAGCCCAGAGATGCAGTCTCCAAGTGGGTTCCCTGGTAAGGGGAACAGGGGCTGTCTCTGGCATGAACTCAGTGGCTGGGTCTCTGATCACCTCCCCCTGGGGATTGCAGCCTTGCCAGGCCACAGGAGAAGACAATGCAGCCAGTCCTGATCAGACCTGATAGGCTAGGATCAGATAGAAGGGGAGGAGTACCTCCCCTATCAGGGAGTATGCAAGAGGCATAGGAGGAGAAGAGGAAGGGAGGGTGGATTTTCGTGGAAAAAAGGAAGGGGTCACAGCTGAGATACAAAGTAAAGAAATTTGTAATAAATAATAAATAAAATGTTTAAAAATGTGGTACAGGGCTAAACAGAGGACTCTCAATAGAGGAATCTTTACTGGCTATGAAGCACTCAAAGAAATGTTCAACATACTTAGTCATCAGATAAATGCAAATCAATCTTATACCATTCAGAATGGTTAAGATCAAAGATTCATGTGATATCACATGTTAACAAGGGTATAGAGCAAGAACAATAGAACATTCTTCCATTGCTGGTGGGAGTGCAAACTTGTACACCACTTTGGAAATAAATTTGGTAGGTTCTCAGAAAACTGGTAATAGTTCTACCACAAGACCCAGCTATAACACTCTTGGGCATATACAAAAAGATGATCCACTATTCCACAAGGATACTTACTCAGGTATCTCCATGGCAGCTTTATTTCTAACAGCCAGAAACTAGAAATGATCTAGATGTTTCCCAACCAAAGAATGGATAAAGAAAATCTAGCACATTTACACAATGTAATACTATTCAGCTATTGACACTGTCATCATAACAAAATGACTGCCTACAGATTGGGAAAGAATCTTCACCAACCCTACATCTGACAGAAGACTAATATCTAGTATATATAAAGAATTCAAGAAGTTAAACAGCAACAAATCAAGTAATCCAATTAAAAAATGGGGAAAAGAGCTAAACAGAGAATTCTCAATAGAGGAATACGGACTGGCAGAGAAACACTTAAAGAAATGTTCACTGTCCTTAGTCATAAAGGAAATGCAAATCAAAACGACCCTAAGATATCACCTTACACCCATCAGAATGGCTAAGATCAAAAACTCAAGTGACAACACATGCTGGAGAGGTTGTGGAGAAAGGGGAACCCTCCTTCACTGCTGATGGGAATGTAAACTTGTACGACCACTCTGGAAAGCAACCTGGCACTTCCTCAGACAAATAGGAATAGTGCTTCCTCAAGATCCAGCTATACCACTCGTAGATATATACCCAAAAGAGGCTCAAGTACACAATGAGGACATTTGCTCAACCATGTTTGTAGCAGCCTTATTTGTAATAGCCAGAAGCTGGAAACAGCCCAGATGCCCCTCAGTGGAGGAATGGATGCACAAATTGTGGTAAACCTACACAATGCAATATTACTCAGCAATAAAAAAATAAGGAAATCATGAAATTTGCAGGTAAATGGTGGGATCTGGAAAAGATCCTGCGTGAGCTATCCCAGAAGCAGAAATACACACATGGTATATACTCACTCATATAGACCTGTAATATGGGATAAACCTACTAAAATCTGTACACCTAAAGAAACTAATTCAAAGGTAGGACTCTTGCTAAAATGCTCAATTCCTATCCAGAAAGGCAAAAAAGATAGATATCAGAAGAAGAAAAGAGGGAACAAGTCAGGAGCCTGACACAGAGGCCCTCTGAAAGGTTCTGCCCTGCAGACTATCAATGCAGATACTGAGATTTATGGGCAACCTTTGGGCAGAGTGCAGGGAATCTTATGAAAGAAATGGGAAACAGGAAGATCTAGAGAGGACAGAAACTCCACAAGAAGAGCAACAGAACCAAAAAATCTGAGCACAGTGGTCTTTCCTGAGACTGACACTCCAACCAAGGACTATGCATGGTGATAACCTAAGACCCCTGCACAGATGTAGCCCATGGCAGTTCAGTATCCAAGTGGGTTCCATTGTAATAGGAACAGGGACTGTCTCTGACATGGAACTGATTGGTCTGCTCTTTAATTACCTCCCCCTGAGGGGGAAGAAACATTACCAGGCAACAGAAGAAGACAATGCAGCCACTCCTGATGAGACCTAATTAACTAGGATCAAAGGGAAAGAAAAGAAGACCTCCCCCCTCAGCAGACTTGGGCAGGGGCATGCAGGCAGAGGGTGGAGGAAGGAAGGGATCAGGACAGGAGGAGGGAGAGAACCACAGGGGCGATACTAAGTGAATAAAATGCAATTAATAAAGAATTTTTAAAAATTAAAAAAAATAAAACAAAACAAAAAACCAAGAACATCAGAAATTTGAGGACAAATGAATGGAACTACAATAGATCATCCAGAGTGGGGTAACCCAGACTCAGGAAGACATACATGGTATAGACTCCCTTATAAGTAGATATTAGCCATAAAATATAGAACAACCATGCTACCATCGAAAGAAAGTAAGTAACATGATAGGCCTAAGGTAGGATTCCTTAATCCCTCTCACAGTGGGAAATCAAATAGACATCTGAGGTAGATGGATGAACTGAACTAGGTGGGGGAGGGGTGGGGAGGGGAATGGGAGGGATAAAGTATGGGCAGGACTGAGGGAGAGAGAACTAAAATTGGTGAGGGGATTCGGGCGTCTCTGGGACAAGCCAGAAACCTAGGACAAGGGAGCTCTCAGGACTCTATCAGGGACCTCCAGGACTCCTAGCCACAGGGCAGATAAATGTGAACTGGCTATCCTGAAACTAGGCAAAAACTTTCATGGAGCAATGGGGAATATCAACCCATTCACAAAACCTTTAACTCAAAACTTATCCTGCCTACAAGATGACCAGGAATAAGGATGGAGTAGAAATTGAACAAATGGCCCATTGACTGGCCCATCCTGAGACCCACCCCATGGAAAAGAGCCTACTCCTGACACAATTAGTCATATTCTGCTATACTTATAGACAGGATCATTACCTAACTTTCCTCTAAGGGGCTTCATCCAGCAGTTGATGGAAACAAATGAAGAGATCCACAGCCAAACATTAGGTAGAACTCAGGGAGTCTTGTGGAAAAGAGGGTTGAAGGATTGAAGGATCCAGAGAGATTAAGGACACCATAAGAAAACCTACAGATTCAACTAACATGGGCCAATAGGGGCTCACAGAGACTGAACCACCAATCAAAGAGCATGAATGGGAAGGACATAGGCCCCCTACACATATGTAACAGATGTGCAGCTTGGTCTTTATGTGGGTCCCCTAACAACTGGAATAGGGACTGTTTGACTTTTTTTTAACCTCCCTCTGGATCCCTTTACCCTAACTGGACTGCACTTCTGCCTGTAGCCTCATTGGAGAAAATGCATCCAGTCCTACTGTATCTTGATAGGCCAAGATGGCTGGATATACATGCTACATGCTAGGCCTTTCCTTCTTTAAGGAGAAATGGAAGGGAAATGGGGAAAGAGGAAGTGAGAAAGAGGAACTGAGAAAAGAGGATGAAGGGGAAGCTGCAATTGGAATGTAAAGTAAATAGATCAATTATTTTAAAAAAGAAAGAATGTGGATTTCCATGAGTAGGAAGGTGTGGAGGATCTGGAAGGAGTTGGCGGAGGGGCAACCATAATCAGAATATATTGTATTAAAAAAACTATTTTTTTTTGTTAATTTAAATAACTTTATTAAACCCATTGGATGTTAACATGAATAACTACACATGTCTTGCATAGGTGACATATCAGTATAAAATCACATAGGGTCCACAGCTGGGGTAGATCATTGATGACTTTTCTCCAGCTACAGTTTGCTACAATGATTTTAATTCTTTCTCTCTCTCTCATCCAGGTCCTAAGTATATTGTGTTAAGTGTAGAGAATAAAAAAAAAAATCTATCTATCTATCTATCTATCTATCTATCTATCTATCTATCTATCATTTATCCATTAAAGGCAAGCCTGGCCTACATATATAGTGAGATCCCATCCCAAAATAAATACATAGATGATAGATAGATAGATAGATAGATAGATAGATAGATAGATAGATAGATAGATAGATGATTGATAAAAACTATTTTATTTTTTTATTTTTTATTAATTACACTTTATTCACTTTGTATCCTCCCATAAGCCCCTCCCACCTCCCCTCCCAATCCCACCCTCCCATCCCCTTACTCACGCATGTCTCTTCCCAAGTCCACTGATAGGGAAAGTCCTCCTCTCTTTCCTTCTGATCTTAGTCTATCAGATCACATCAGGAGTGGCTGCATTGTCCTCTACTGTGACCTGGTAAGGCTGCTCCCCCCTCAGGGGGAGGTGATCAACGAGCAGGCCAATCAGATTATGTCAGAGGCAGTCCCTCTTCCCATTACTATGTAACCCACTTGGACACTACACTGCCATGGGCTACATCTGTGTAGGGGTTCTAGGTTATCTCCATGAATAGCCTAGCTATATGGCCTAGGTAATTATAAATATATTTTGAGTCTGAGTCATTATTCCAGGAGCTTGGGGTGGGAGGAGAAGCCCTCTCCATACCTTGGTTGTATGGTTAGTGTATACATTGTTGTACTGGGATTGTGTGTAGGTTAAGTTTCAAGGTATCAATTTTGAAATGTAGCTATATCTAACTATTTTTGTCCTCTGGTCTTGCTTTGTTACAGAAGACATTTTAACAGATAAATGAAATACAGTTCAAGATAATCCCAGTAGTATGGAGTTTCTAAGAAAAGGCAGAAGCCAGTACCTTATCAGGAATAACATCTTTGAACCATGAAAGGCCATCATATATGTTCAGCAGAACAAGGACTTTTCAGTCTTGAGTTGTATATTAAAGTTTGAGCAACTTAGAAATTATAAAAAATAAAGGAAATATTGGAGGAGAGTTTATATCTTTACAGAATGTGCACTGAGCCAAACAGCTATGTCGCCTCTGAAACAAATGTAAACTTATGGCTATAGCAAGTTGAAAGGCAATTGGAGCATTTTAAAAAGCTTTGTATAGATTCCAAAGTGTACCAGTAACAGTTTAAAATTGTTAATAGAATCCTCTATATGTTGCTATATGATTATTCCTTCTAAGGGTAACAACATGTTCACACTATCCATTTTTTAGGTGCATATAAACTTATTCTTTGAGAATTAAATATATGTGTACAATATGTTCAGTTAAAACTGCATTTTAATCTTTTCATTCCAATTCCTTCAAGATCCTTACCACATTTTCCTTTCAATTTCTTTTTCTTTTTCTTTTCTTTTTTTTTTTTTTTTTTTTTTTTTTTTTTTTTTTTTTTTTTTTTTTTGCATTAAGTCTTGGTATACACGGATACAGGGATATTCATTGGAACATGATCAGTCCATTGTTAAAGTACTATGAATATCTGCTTTGATACTCTGCTAGGTAGAGTTTTTCAGAGGCCCTATGCAGTAGGCTCCTGGCCTGTCACTTGTTTTCTCCTACTTCCAATGCACATCCCATTCGTCTTTCTAAGTGAGAGTTGATCAACTTACCCCTTCTCCTCTTTCTTGTTTATCTTTAGATGTATAGATTTCATTATGTTTATCATATCTTATAGGTCTCTGTAAGTATATACCATGTGTGTCTTTTTCCTTCTGGGATACTTCACTCAGAATGATTTTTTCTAAATCCCACCATTTGCCTGCAAATTTCATGATTTCCTCTACCAAAACTTCGGCAGAGTGCAGGGAATCATATGAAAGAAGGGGGAGTTAGTATGATGTGGAAAGGATAGGAGCTCCACAAGGACCAAATATATCTGGGCACAGGGGTCTTTTCTGAGACTGTTTCTCCAACCAAGGATCATGTATTGATATAACCTAGAACCCCTGCTTGGATGTAGCCTGTGGTAACCAACTGGTTTCTCATGATAAGGGGAACAGGGACTATTACTGACAATATCTCAATGGCAGGCTCTTTGACCTCCCCACCCCCCAAGGGAGGAGCAGTTCTGCTAGGCCACAGAGGAGGATTTTGCAGCCAGTCCTGAAGATACCTGATAAAACAGGGTCAGATGAAAGGGGAGGAGGTCCTCCCCTATCAATGGTCTTGGAAAGGGGCAGGGAGGAGATGAGGGAAGAAGGGGGGGTTGGGAGGGAATGAGGGAGTGTGATATAGCTGGGATACAGAGTTAATAAAATGTAACTAATAATAAAAATAAAAATTAAGTACCATGAATAAAGCTTCGCTGTTTTTTCTAGCAGACAATCTCACAGCAGCATTCCAGGCCCCCTACTGCTTGCAGTTTTTCCAGTCACATTTTCTTGATGTTTACTTAGATTTAGGTGCAGTAAAGGGTTGTAGATGTATCATTGGGGCTGGATACCCCACAATCACATATTCTCTGTATTTTAACCAGTTGTGTTTTTCTGTAATGGCCTCCTTCTGTTGCAAAGAGAAATTTCATTTATGAGTGGTGAAAGCTGCATTTATACATATGTATAAGAACAGGTATTTAGAATGCAGTTAAGAATGATGCTGGTTTCTTTTTTTTATTTTTATCTATCTATCTATCTATCTATCTATCTATCTATCTATCTATCTATTTATTTTTAATTATACTTTATTTACTTTGTATCCCCCCTCTAGTTACCTCCCTCTTCCCCTTCCAATTCCTCCATTCCTCCCCCTTCTCCACACACTCCCCTCCCAAAGTCCACGGGTAGGGGAGGGTTTCTTTTTCTTCCTTCTCTTCCTAGTCTAGGAAGTCATGAAATTTGCAGGGAAATGGTGGGATCTGGAAAGGATCATCCTGAGTGAGCTATCCCAGAAGCAGAAAGACACACACCATATATACTCACTCATATAGACATATAATATAATATAGGATAAACCTACTAAAATCTGTACACCTAAAGATGCTGGTTTCTTAAAGTTTCAAAAAAGTTCTCCTCTAAGCTCTATTATTGTACTTCACTAGACCTGGGTGATTAGCTAGGTACTACTCAGATTTTCTTTCTTGGTGAGCAAGCCATTTATTTAATTAGGGAGCTGTTGGGACAGCAATAATATTTGTGGCATTATTATACCCTTTAGTTTATCACGCAATACTTGTCATCATTGGAGTTCATAGGTGTTGCAGTGGTTGCTTCTGTTCCTTGTGTCTTTGAATAGCACCATACCATACTCTGAAAACTATTCCTCAGGAAGAATACATGCAGGTCAGAACCACCTCAGGTCATCCAGGTCTAAAGTGTACTGTGCAAGTATTTGCTCTTATAAGTTTAACATTGTTATTTCTTATTGAGGGCAGTCAAAATATGATGTTAAAAGAATGGCCCTTTATCTGTAACCTTCTTGATTAAGCAAGAGTCTGAACATGCAGTAGTAAAATAGTAATTTTTATTCATCCAAAACCATCTCAAACCCAAAATCCTTTTATATAAGAGAAATCCAAAATAAAATCTAAATATCATGTAAAAATTTTTGACAATATGTTTTGTAAATAATGAATATATCTAAAATTGTATCATTTTATTGAAATCTTAAAATATAATTGTAATGACATAGGTTTACTGGTAGCTGTTGACCTTGGGAAATTTTCATACACTGAATAGATTTGCAAATTGTAGACCTCCATACATTTTTAATGTGTTCTGAATAATTTCAGAATCAGACATTGTCTATGTTCTTCTAACTCTATTCTTTGTCATTTTCTTTTATCTCTGAAAATTGAATAATTTGGACACACAGGAAAGATATTTTTCAACTTAAACTGTTTTTTTCTATTTACTTATGTCTCAAATAAGTTATAATATTTCTAATTATTCCAAAACCTTTTCATTTGTGACTTTTCTTTTTGTGTATCTGTTTTCATTTCAATTGTATATGTAGTTTTCAGTAAAAATGAGGGGATATAATGTTGACTGAAAGCCACCCTGCTGAGGCATTTACAATAACATGTTATAAAATAATCAATGAAAAATAAGCATAGCTGATAGAAATAGATAAGAAATAACTCTTGATTTCTTGGACACGAAGATACTTTACTTCATCAGTATTAAAGTTAATAAATGACAAATTTTATCTTGAAAAAAAGGATCATTTTATACAGAAGAACAACTAGCTTGTTTTTTCCACCCTTTAATAATGGGTCTGCTTATATGTAAACAAAATCCAAAGATATAAGAATAATCTGGAAAAAAAATGGAATTAAAGTTTGGCAATGTTCCCAGAGGAACAATGGTGCAATTATGGTGTTCATTTCTATATGGAAGGCAAATGTTGCTCTGAATATAAATAGGCTAATAAATCAATGGGGTAAGGTAGGCTTGGTTTCTATCTCTAGATTCTGCAGGGATATAAACATGCAAAGGGAAATATTGTCCTCACATGCACAGAGCTCCTTCCCTCACACAGCAACCAGCTGCAAAGAATCTAGGGTGTATTTTCAGACTTACTCTGTGACAACATACTGAACTGAAACAGATTGTGTTGAATTGGATTTCTTGAACATGAAGCTATGTAGAGGAATTTTAATCCAGCAACATGGCTGTTCCTGCAAGGGAACATATGTCTGTGAACCAGCTAGAATGCATACACATCCTGGATTACGGTATGATCAGGCTGGGATTCAGGCAGACTCTTAGTACATACCTTTAATCAAATATAATCTTTGATTAATTGACATGTACTAATACCAAACAATGTAGGTAAGTTTAGCTTGTAGAAGAAAACAGCCATGTTTGATAGGGATGTCTAATTGAGATGCAGACAAAGTGAAAAAATAAGAGAAAAAAATGAGTCAGAGATAAAATATGGCCAACTCTCTGGAGAATAGCACAGGAAAGAGAGAGCAGCAAACAGAGAGGTAGAGTTGAATCACATCAGTCAGTGCAGGGTCAGTCAGTTAGGAGCCAGTTGAGAATCCCAGGTATAACAAAACACACAAATAAGATAAACACTTAAAATAAATTATCCAAATTAAAACAGTAGTTCAGAAAATATTTAAAGTTTTAATTATAATAAGCTAAGTTTTACAAAGAGTAATTACTTTTAGTTATATAATAATTTTATGGTGCTTCTGCATTTTATGCACTTATTTCCATCAAAATTCTGAAAGACACTGGTTTAATTTAGAGACTGTACACATTTAAATTAGATTTTTAAAGTAATTTAAATAATGGTAATCTCTCTTTTTTATTTTTTACTTACTAGACTCTGAAGCCAACTTATTTAACTGATTTGTCCAAATGGCATACAATTTATGAATAAGAATATTGTTTTTGATAAATAGTACAGGATTAAATTATTATATATATATAGTATAAAACTTATTTAAAATTGTTAATTATTGCAGTTTTATAAATACCACAATCACTATGTCAATAATTGCCATATCCTTCCTGAACAATCCTTGGGAAGCTCATGATATTTTGATAAAAACAGGTTTGAAATCCAAGTTCTTATAAACAAGTTCTGATGTTAGAATACTGTATTAATCTATATCCGATCTGTATTGTCAAATATGTTTACAATTGATCTTTATTTCCTGACCTGAGACACTCTCGAGTGAGAAAACTCATCATTAAAAAGCTATTAAGTCAGACAAGAATACTGGGAGGAAGAAAGTCCCAAATAGTTTGTATATTATATTTCCATTCATCAAGGCAAAAGCAGAGTACTGGAAAAAACATTTTTCTTCCCCAACAAGTAGCATAAAGTATCTAACATTCCTGTATATAAAATGCATATTTAATTTACACAGATAAACAGAAGGGAAACTTCATAGTAAACATTATGTTTATAAATAACAAATTCTATCTTTTTACATAGATCTATAACTGGAATCAGAATAGAGGATATAAAGAGGACATAGGCAAATGATCATCTATAAGTCAAGGATTAAGCAATGATGAATTTTACCTTCATACTCAAGGTGAACCAAGATGCCTGACATTTTTTAATTTCTTCACTCTGGAGTATAAGACAAGATATTAATTGTGCTTAAGACATAGCTCTACATGACTATAAATAAATAAAGTATTGAGGAAAGCAAACGGAGCAGCATTCTATTTGCTCAACAGATTTCACCAAATTCCAGAGTCAAGGGGAAAGAATCATGGAAAGTTCAGTGTTCATGCTCATGAGACAATGGAAAACCCAGTGTGAGATTCTAGCCAGGCCCTATTCCCTATCTCCCAACCTCACAAGAATTTTTTTAGTAACGGATTCATATCCAAACCTCATAGGAATTCTGTCAGTAACAGATTCATATCAAACTGTACAACAGCAACATTCAATGAAAAGCCCACTAAAGTTGGAGAAGAGGCTCAGATTTAAACATTAACTGCAATCATAATCAAAATCTGAAAAATAATAGGATACCCATCTAGAGAAGAATTAATAATAATAGTAGGACATGTCACACTATGATGAACTTTGATATTTATATTCCAATATAATTAAATACCCAAATAATTTCCCACTACCAATTTTATGATTTTAATTATATGAAACATTTTTATAAAGCCTAACAAATTATGATAAGAGAAAATTCAGGATTTGCTTACTGATGGAAGAGAAGATAAAGGATTTGAGGAAGAAGAGATTTGAAAAGAGAGTGAACAAATATTAGAATGTGTCAAGGCATTCAAGAAATTGACAGGTGATGACTTCTAAGGTCCATACATGAGTTTGACATGATTTGTTCACTGTAAATATGCTTAGTTTATTTACAGCCAATTATTCTACAATATTTGGTAATACTAACGTCATTATAAACATAAATCCTTATTTAAGCATTATTTTATAGAAACATTAACTTATTCCTACACTGGTTATTTCTGTGTGGTTCTTTGGATCACAAAGCACATCTATTCACTTTATTTTAAATATCGGTTTCAGATAATCACTCACCTCACTATTGACTTTCCTACTTTAATGTGAGTATTAATTTTTAGCTTACCATTTCTTTATATACTGTAGGTATGCACACCTCAATGTTAATAACATAACAAACCACGTAAAATGAACAAATCCATACAGGAGCTATCTTAACCAATAAATTCTACAGAATTAGTTTGGTTTGCAAGAGTGCTTTTTATTCTTTCATGTGGAACTGTAAAATGAGGAACATGCAAAACGTCCCAGCTTAAAACTGAAATAAAATCTCATTGATTAATGTTCTTAAGAGTCCTTAAATTTAGTTTAAAAAACATGCACTTTTTCATTCAAAAATACACTTTTTCTGAATCTACGCGTCTTCTTGTCTCCTGAGGAAAATACTCAATTCTGTGAAAACACATTATTTGCTAACAGTGACAAATTCAAATACCTGTTTGTACTGTGCAAGTGACAGAATAAGTGAGTAAAACCTACTTAAATTGTAGAGCACTGGAGAATGACTGGAGTGTACAAGGCTGTGACTAGGATCTAAGAGGCCTTTGAAAACAATCCTTTATCAGCAGCTATTCTGATTTTTAAAAATATATATGAAATAAGGTTCAATGTGTATTTTGTATATGGTGAATTAATAGAACATTATGTCATATGAAATAATCTATTGAATGGATTTTATGCATATATTATCTTAATTTAATCCAAAACTTTTCTATGATCTTTGTCTTGCCAATTCCCATGACTTATATTTACACGTTTACCTTAATTTTCTTTAAAGACACAACTCAAGTCTTGGAAGTCAATACATTTTAATTTTATTAATGATTCTTATAGCTTTCTTAGTGTTCAAAGTCATAGATTTAATTCATTTTCTTTTTGGATACTTACTCATTTTACATAGTTTATAACATGTTACATATGCCCTACTAAGTTATACCTCAAAATTTAATCTAAAAGTCACATATTCATTTGTTTATTTTATGAAGTTTGAATCCAGCACATTTAAAAAGATAAAATAAGCATTTTTTTTTGCTTGTGAGAAACATTCAAATATGGCCAGAAAATACCATAAGAAATATATGATATTTGATTATTTCCTATGGATTGCAAGTACATGTGAATGAATTGAAATAGAATAGATACTGTTTCAAGCACCAATTATGAAAATTTGCAGTTAACAAGTCATAAAATATAAATCACAAGCCCTCAGTAATTCCCTAATTTACTTATCCATTTTATACCTAGTTATTAATTTGTTTTCCTCAAGAAGTATATGTACTTGCATAATTCAGAATTCTTCAGAGAAATAAAATTATTAGGATATATTTTATACTCTGATATCTATGTTATACATATACATATTTATTACATATATGATGGCGTTGGAAAGCTGCAAGTTTTCTAGAATGATGTGGCTAGCCATAGACATGTCAGAGTCAGAAAATTACTGTCTGTCCAAATACTTAAGTCTGAGAGTTACAAGTTGTTTGTGGTGTTTTGATCAAAAAGCTGATAAACTTCACACTCAGTAGAACTGATGCCTAAAGATGACTTTGACTGGAAAAAGAAGAGGGAGAGAAAGGAAAGGAAGATGATGAAGAAGATGAAAGGAAACAGGAGGAGAAAAAGGAGGAGAGAAGAAGAAGAAAAAGAAAGAGAGAGAGAAAGGAAGGGAGGTAAAGACAGAAGAAAGAAGCAAAGAAGAAGAAGAAAAGAATAAAAGACACAGTTTCAAAAACATCATTAAAAAGAATTTTCTCAGTCAGTTTAGGCCCAGCATTTATCTGACACAAGTGGGGTCAGATCCTAGGAAGAACAAACTGGTACACGGAGAATGATGATTTAAATATTAACCAGGCTCACCCACACTATCAGAGGAAATCTTTGGTCATTGGGGCTTATATAATTTCAATATTTGCAAATGCATTATTTGTCAAATTGATATATGTTAATATTTCCATAAACCATGTTTAAACTCAAAAAGAAGATAGTCAGAAAACATCCGAGAAGCATGATGTGTCCTATGTACAGCTGCAAACAAATTCCTAAATGATTACTTGACTGACGTCTATTCATTTCTTTGAAATCCTGTAACAGAAATAATATGATATAAAATTGATAATATTAAATACCTTGATATAAAGTCAATAATACTTATACTATATGATAATTGTTAGTATTTAGGTAGCCTGATTCTGGGTTGCCTAGCAACCTATGATGTCATCATGTGACCTTGGACAGGTAGCTACATCTGGCAGGTGTGGTTAAATTGCTCCTTAAAAGGACCAACATGTCACTTCATTGCTCTCTTGCCCTCTTGCCTCTTGCCCTATAATCCTCTTGCCCTCTCCCCTTTCCCTGTCATGGCACCCCCCTGCCTTCCCCTTATCATGTCTCACTCTCTCCTTCTCTCTTTTTCTTCATCTCCATCTGATAATCCTCTTTTATCGAAAATCTGTTGTGCACATCTTCATTTCATTAGTCCTAACAATAATGAAATACACACATGTTATTGATTAGAAAAAAAAATGTAGCATGTAATACTTCTATGCTGGATGATTAATGGGTTTAACAACTATTAAAAATGCCAATTTTATCAATATTTCATGATCCAATTTCACAATGAGTGATGTGATTGTGAAAAAGAGAAGGTTTCTTTTAACTCATAGTGTCAAGAGACCCATCCATTGACACTTAGATCCTTTGTACTTGGGAAGGTTTTGAGGAAGATCATCCTGTTGAAGAGGATGATGCAAATAAAGGAAATTAACCCATGCCACTCATGTCAAGCCCACACACTAAGGGGGAATACCCCCTTCAAGGGCAAGCTTGGCCTATTGTATACAAAGTGACTTGACTTCTAATGCTCAACACAGATCTTTTATTATTAATTTTTAATTTTTACATTCTATATATTTTTAATTAAATTAATTTTTATATTAATTACAGTTTATTCGCTTTGTATCCCAGTGGTAGCACCTTTCCCCCTTCCCTCCCCATTGCACCCTCCCTCCCTCATATCCTCTTATGCCCCCTCCAAGTCCATGGTTAGGGGAGGTCCTCCTCTCCTTCCATCTGACCCTAGCCTACCAGGACTCATCAGAACTGGTTGCATTGTCCTCCTCTGTGGCCTGGCAAAGCTGCCCCTCATCAGAGGGAGGCAGGCAAAGAGCCAGCCACTGAGTTCATGTCAGAGGAAAGCCCTGTTCCCCTTACTATCATGAAATTGGCAGGCAAATGATAGGAACTAGAAAAGTTCATCTTGAGTGAGGTATCCCACAAACAGAAAGACACACATCGTATATAATCACTTGTAAGTGGCAACTAGACATATAATATAAGATAAACCTACAAAAATCTGTACACCTAAAGAAGCTGAGCTAGAAGGAGGACCCTTGGTAAGGTGATCAGTCCTCACTCAGAAAGGCAAATGGGACAGACATTGGAAGAAGGAGAAAACAGGACAGGAGCCTACCACAGTGGGCCTCTGAAAGACTCTACCCAGCTTTGTATCAAAGCAGATACTAAGACTCATACACAAACTTTAGGCAGAGTGCAGGGAATCTTATGAAAGAAGGGGGAGATATTAAGACCTGGAGATGACAGTTGCTCCACAAGGATAGCAACAGAACCAAAATATCTGGGGACAGGGGTCTTTTCTGAGACTGATACTCCAACCAAGGACCATTCATGGAGATAACCTAGAACCCCTGCTCACAGCTGCCCATGGCAGTTTAGTAAACACAGATCTTTAATGTATTTAATTCCAAACTATGAAAGTGCAAAAAGCATTCATCTTAGTACATAATTTTAAGCTTTAGATATCATTAATATGTTGTAGTGATGTTGAGATAGATTACTGGGGTTTCAGACGTTTAATAGAAGAGTTATTAACACATTGTATAATCACAAAGAATGACAGCAGTTTTGTGGGGCTTCGAGGATAGTATAGGCCTCAGCATCAGAGACAAAGAGTATAGATGGTCTTTGCAGATAATCATAACCCATAGGGCAGAATTGGAAGTCTCTAATTATCTACATGTCTGAGGATGGATTTGCTCCACAGCAGGGTCCTGAGCCAGCCTGTGATACCCAAACAGGTGGCAAAGAAGAGGAATGGGGAACAGTATGTGTTGTTCTTCTGCTGTAAATTAACATTTCAAGTAAAATGTTAAGGAACTCTCAACTCACAGAAAATTTCTCAATCAAGTAATTGTCATGAACTCAGTGGCTGGCTCTTTGATCACCTCCTCCTGAGGGGGGAGCAGCCTTACCAGGCCACAGAGGAAGACAATGCAGTCAGTCCTGATGAGACCTTATAGGCTAGAGTCAAATGGAAAATGAGGAGGACCTCCCCTATCAGTGGAGTTGGGGAGGAGCATGGGAGGAGATGAGGGAGTGAGAGTGGGATTGGAACAGAATGAGAAAGGGGGCTACATCTGGGATACAAGGTGAACAAACTGTAATTAACATAAAATTTAAAATTAAAAAAATATTAATTGTGAATTCTCAACTATGTTCATAGCAGCTTTATTCATAGTAGCCAGAATCGGGGGGAGGGGGAGAACCTAGATATTTTTCAACCAAAGAATGGATAAAGAAACATTTGCATAATAGAATACTATTCAGTTATTAAAAACAATGAAATCATATTTGCAGACAAATGGATGGAACTAGAAAAGATCATCCAGAATGAGTTAACCCAGACCCAAAAAGATGTACATGATATGTATTCACTTATAAGCAGATAATAGACATATAATACAGGATAAACTTACTACAATTCACGGAATCAAAGAAACTAAGGAACAAAGAGGGCCCAATGGAGGATAATTGAATCTCACTGAGAAGGGGGAAATGGAATAGACAGAGGAAGTGCTTGAAGAGAGGGAACAAGATAGGAGAAAATATGGGGAGGGACATGAGGATAGGAATCAGATGAAGGGAGAGCAGGGGCTGAGGACCAGAGGGCTTGGAGAGAAAAGGAAGCCAGTGGTGAGGGCATCTCTGAGATAATCTGGAGATTTAATCAGTACAGGCTCCTGGAAGGATATGATGGTGACTCTAGATAAAACTCCTAATAGCAGGTTACATGGAGACTGATGAGGTCACCTCCCATCCAGCCAGGACTTCTAGTGGAAGGACAGGAATACCAACCCACCAACAAAAACTTTGAGCCAAAACTTATCCTGACTACAAGATGTGCAAAAATAAAGATTAGAGCAGAGATTGAGGGAATGTCCTACTAATGCCTAGCCCAACCTGAGACCCACGGGATATGAGAGAGCCAACCCCTAGTCAGGAGCCTAGCATAGCTGTCCTCTGAAAAAGGCCACCTAACAATGATTTGAAACAGATGCTAAGACTCACAGCCAAACATTGGGCAGAGTGCAGGGAGACTTCCGGGAGAGTGGAGGGAAGAACAAAAGGACATGGAGGGAACAGGAGCTCCAAAAGAAGACCGAAAAAGTTAACTAAACTGGGCTTAGGGAAGTTTGTGGAGACTGAAGCATCAACCAAAGACCATGCATGGACTGGAAGTAGGCCCCCTACACAAATGTACCCAATGAGGTTTTTCATTAGAGAAATAGGTCTGAAGTTCTCTTTTTTTTGTTGGGTCTTTGTATGGTTTAAGTTTCAAGAAGACTGTGAACTCATAGAATGAGTTTGGTAATGTTCCTTCTGTTTCTGTTTTGTGGAATTGTTTGAAGAGAACTGGAATTAGCTCTTTGAAGGTCTGCTAGAATTCTGCACTGAAACCATCTGGCCCTGGGCTTTTTTTGGAAGGGAGACTTTTAATGACTACTTCTAGTCACTTGGGGAATAAACGACTATTCAGTCTTTCTACCTGATCATGATTTAATTTTGGTAAATGGTATCTATCAAGAAAATTGTCCATTTCATTTAGATTTTCAAGTTTTGAGGCATATAGGCTTTTGTAGTAAGACCCAATGATTGTTTCAAGTTCCTCAGTGTCTGTTGTTATGTCCCCCTTTTCAGTTCTGATTTCGCTGATTTGCATAGTTTCTCTCTGCCTTTTAGTTAGTTTGGCTAAGGGCTTGTCTATCTTGTTGATTTTCTCAAAGAACCAGCTCTTGGTTTCATTGAATATTTGAATAATTTATTTGATTCTAATTCATTGATTTCAGCCCTGAGTTTGATTATTTCCAGCCATCTACTCCTCTTGGGTGTGTCTGCTTCTTATTTTTTTCTAGGGCTTTCAGGTGGGCCACTAAGTTCCTTGTATAAGATGTTTCGAATTTCTTCTTGAAGGCACTTAGTGTTATGAATTTTTCTTTTAGCAATGCACTCACTGTGTCCCAAAAGTTTGGGTATGTTGTGCTTTCATTTTCATTAAATTCTAGGAAGTCTTTAATTTCTTTCTTTATTTCTTCCCTAATCCAACTGTCAATGAGTAGCGAGTTGTTCAGTTTCCATGTGTGTTTATGCATTTTACTATTTCTGTTGTTGTTGGGGTCCACCTTTAGTCCATGGTTGTCAGATAGAATACAGGAAATTATTTCAATCTTCTTGTATCTGTTGAGGCTTGCTTTGTGACCAACTATATGTTCTATTTTGGAGAAGGTTCCACGAGGTGCTGAAAAGAATCTATACTCTTTTGAATTATGGTGAAAAGTTGTGTAGACATCTATTAGGTCCATTTGATTTAGGACCTCTGTAAGTGCCTTTATCTCCCTATTTAGCTTCTGTCCAGGTAATCTGTTGCTTTGTGAGAGTGGAGTGTTGAAGTCTCCCACTATAAGGTGTTGGGGTCAATGTGTGCCTGAAGCTTTAATAATGTTTCATTTACAAATGTAGGCACTCTTGTATTTGGGGCACAGATGTTCAGAACTGCGATGTCCTCCTGGTGGATTTTTCCTTTGATGAGAGTGAAGTGCCCCTTCTCACTTTTTTTGATTAATTTTGGTTGAAAGTCTATTTTATTATATTATTGGATAGTTACCCTAGCTTGTTTTCTGGGTCCATTTTCTTGAAAAACCTTTTTCAGCCCTTTACTCTGAGGTAGTGTTTATCTTTATTGCAGAGTTATATTTCTTGGATGCAGCAGAATGCTGAATCCTGTTTCTTCAACAATTCTGTTAGTCTGTGTCTTTTTATTGGAGAGTTGATTCCATTGATGTTGATTAATAATAGTGACCAATGAATGTTAATTTCTTTTGTTGTAGGATTGGTGGTGTTACTGTGTTTCATTGCTTGTTTCTTTTAATTTTTTTGTTGTGAGGTTATCTATATCCTGTGTTTTCTTGGGCGTATTTGTTTTTGTTGGATTGGAGTTTTCTTTCAAGTATCTTCTGTAGGGCTGGTTTGCTGTGTAGATATTAAGTTTAGTTTTGTCATGGAATATTTTGTTTTCACAATCTATGTTGATTGAAAGCTTTGCTGGATACAGCATTCTGGGTTGGCATCTCTGGTTACTTAAAGTCTGCATAACATCTGCCCAGGCCCTTCTGGCTTTCATAGTTTCTCTTAAGAAGTCTGCTGTGATTCTGATAGGTCTACCTGCATATGTTACTTGGCCTTTTTCCCTTGTTGCCTTTAACATATTTTCTTTGTTCTGAAGGTTTAGTGTTTTGACTCTAATATGACATGAGGAGTTTGTTTTCTGATCTAGTTTATTTTGTGTTCTGTAGGACATCTCTTTAAGGTGGGAAAATTTTCTTCTATGATTTTCTTGAAAGTATTTTCTGGACTTTGGACCCTGAAATCTACTTTTTCATCTATTCCTATTATTCTCAGATTTTGTATTTTCATGGCGTCCTTGATTTCTTGGATGTTTCGTGTTTGGAACTTTTCTGATGCTACTTTTTTTTTTGAGAGTACTATCAATTTCTGCAAGTGTATCTTCAGCACCAGAAATTCTCTCTTCCATCTCTTGTATTCTATTGGTGATGCTTACTGTGGTGGTTCCTGATCTTTTCTCTAAGTTCTCCAGCTCCAGGGTTTTCTCTGTTTTTGTTTTCTTTATTGATTCTAAATCTGTTTTCATGCCTTGCACCATTTCCTTCACTTGTTTGAATGTGGATTCCTGTCTATGATGGCTTTTATTTTTTTGTTCATTTCCTCTCTATATACCACTAATTGCGCCTCTACTTGTGCCTCTATTTGTTTGGCCATAGTTGCCTATATTTCTCTGAGAACATTGTTCTTTTCCTCTTCTTTGATTCCCTGCAGGGTAGAGCCTTTCAGAGGCCCTCTGTGGCAGGCTCCTGTACTCTTCCCTGTTTTCTCCTTCTTCTGTTGTTCATCCTCTTTGCCTTTCTGTATGGGGTTTGAACATTTAGCCAGAGTCCTTCTTCTTGATTAGTGTACCTCCTTCTTTAGGTGTACAGATTTCAGTAGGTTTATCCTATATTATATGTCTAATATCCACTTGTGAATGCTTCTGAGATACCTCACTCAGGATCAGATTTCATGATTTCCTTGTTTTTATTGCTGAGTAATACTTCATTGTGTAGATGTACCACAATTTCTGTATTCATTTCTCAGTTGAGGAGCATCTGTGTTGTTTCCAGGTTCTGGCTATTACAAATAAAGCTGCTATACACATGGTTGAGCAAATGTCCTTACTGTGTACTTGAGCCTCTTTTGGGTTTATGCCTAGGAGTGGTATGGCTGGATCTTGAGAAAGCGCTGTTTCTAATTGTCTGAGAAAGCGCCAAATTGATTTCCAAAGTAGTTGTACAAGTTTACATTCCCACCAGCAGTGGAGGAGGGTTCCCCTTTCTCCATAACCTGTCCAGAATATGTTGTTTATTTTCCTCCACTGTGTGGCTATTTTCTTTGAGAGACTTGTTCATTTTCTCTTTATGTGCCTGTGTTTGTGTGGATATATCTCTGAGAGATTTGGGTTTTTCCTCTTTATGCACCTCTAATAACTGGCTAGCATAGCTTTAAAATCATTTTCCTGTTTTTCCTATAAATTTAAATATCCGTTGCTTTTGGAGTTTGCTGTTGAAGGCATGATTTCTTAATTTTTGTTGGGGGTGTGTTCTTATGCAGACCTCTGGCCATCTGCTTATCTGTAACCTTTACCTAGTGTCTGTACTTCAGAATTGGTCCATATTTCTCTGGTGACTGGAATATTCTACAGGAAGATAAGAGAGGTCCACTGTTTTGAGAGCGTGCATTGGGGTGTCAGCTGTACCTAAGAGAGGAAGATCTGCAGGTGCAGATGCACAAGTGCAAGGAGCAGGGGTTCATGTGTGTGTGGATGTGTGCCTTGAAAGACAGGGTGCTAGAGAGTATAGGTGCTTGGAATGTGGGGCGGAGGGGGTGCAGGTGCAGGCAGGGTGCGGACTGTGGCACTGTTCCCTGGTGCTGTTTGCAAGTACAATGTGTATGCACAGAATTCCTATATACCTCAGTGACTTCTAGGCCTGTCATACTGTCCTTCTGGTATTCAGATCTGTCTGGGCTCCAGGAGTTGTTTGCCTGGACTTCACTGGTAGACCCGCAGAACAGGGACTTCAGTGTTAAAAAGCTGTCCCAAGAATTCCCATGTTGCCCACAATGAGGCTGTAGGTGGTAGGGATCTGATGCCTGGCTCTTTGCATAGAGGGATGCTGCACACACTCACTTGAAGGAGCACTCACTCTCTAGTAGGTCTAATCAGAAAGCATAGGGGTTCCCCCTGTGCTCTACTCTCAGATTTGATTCTGCCAGGGCGAATGAGAGTGTAGGCAATCTGTCAGCTCAGTGGTGTTGCAGCCACAGAACTTGGAGGCTGGTATAGCAGTCCACTGGGAGTCCAGCCATTGTGGCAGAACTGGGAGGCCGGTACAGATGCTTTCTGGAAGGCCCCAGGGAGCTGCTGACCTGGGTGTCCTGGCGGACCTGGGTGGCCCTGTGGACCTGGGTGGCCCAGTGTAACTTGGTGGCCAGTCCATCCAGCAGCCCATCACTGAGGGACTGGGAGACCTGCTTTCTCTATCTCAGATCCTGAGAAGAGAGTTCTGTGCTAAGAACCGTGGTCACTGTGCTCTGTGCTAGTAGCCATGGACACTGCAGGCTACCTATGCTGCCTCCACTGGGGAAGAGGGAGACCCGTCACAGGTAAGTGCAGAGGAAAAGAGTATTCATCACCCTCAGTCCCCGGAGAAGTCCACAAGTGACCTGAATCCAAATAGTCGCAGTTCATGTGTTGTCCCCTCTCTCCCAGGAAGCCTCAATGTCAATGTTCTGGGCTCAGCTGCCCCTCCAACTTTGGAGTTTCTTCCTCTTCCTCTCAGTTATGGTGCATGCTGGTTGCAGCCATCTTGGATTCCCCCATCATGTTTCTTTGATAGTGACTTATTTCTTAATGAAGAAATCATTGTCACTAATTCTCCAGTAAAGTTTCTTCTCAATCTCTGATCATTCTTCCAATTACTAGCCATAAGCCACACATCTATATAACAGAAGTTTATGTTTTAAAAGTAAATGCATAGAGACACTTCCAAGCGTTCTTGGACGATTCCACCATCACTGTCACTTGGGATGTTTCCAGAATTTGAATATGGCGCAGCATGTACTTTCCAGTCCAAGGGCAGCATAGTGTGATGGCAGCTGTCCATATTCAGTTGGTATCTCCATATTGTACAGAATGATCTAAAAACTAGGCCTAAGTTTTCTCTTCTCTGTTAACTCGAAGATACTAGGAAAATCTCCTTGGAGTCATAATATAATGTTAAACATGTAAAGGAGATACAGAAAGAATGATAATAAGCATTTGGACAACCTACTCATATAATTTATGTCACATTGCCTTCAACATTCCTCTCAGATATGTACCTTGAGCTTTTGATGGCACTATGGCACAATGGTCTGTTAGTATTTTGGTTTCACACTAACAATATGATAGTCTGCACTCAGAACTACCTGGATCCTGACAGACAGATCAAGGAGCAATATGGCCAAGTGCTTAGTTTCTTTTAGATATAGAAGACAACTTTAAGTCCTTTTTCATTTTATGTGGAAATCAATTCCACATATAAAGTTCTACACCAGAGATAACTAACGAAAGGTAAACATATGGGATGAGCAAATAATAACCAGTAATAGCATTTTTATATTCTAAATGAAAAACTATTGATCTGCTTTAAAGTTAAATACATAGAATATATGTTATATAATTGAATTTTTCATATCTATATTTGATATTGTGTTACGTGTGGTTTTAGGCTTACTTTACAAATCACAACTTCTTTGAAGGTTTGCAAGCTATCATTGTAATGGGATGTGACTATACTCAGGGCTCAGAATTCACTCCAAGACAGTTCAATGGTCAGTGTCATGTATTAATAATATCTAACTATGTGACTTCACATGACATTCCCTGAGCCAAGAACACACTTCTTTCTCCTCTTCCACAATGCCCTTCCAGTTCTGTTTCTATTCATTTTTTTTCTCTTTTGTAAGTAAGTGACAATGATTTTTTAAACAGATTCTTTGCGCCTCTTCCCCCTCACTGAGAGTTTTGGGTTTGGAAGTTTTCTCATATTTAATCTCACATAGGCAGACTCCTTGCTAATTGACATGGCTCCTGATAAACTAGTTTTTATTTCATAGATACTCAAAATCTGGACCTGGCAATTTATTTATAGAAGCATTTGAATTCATTTTAGGAACCTAATGTTTATTGGTAATAAATGTTTATTGGTAAGCTTGAAAATTATTAGAGAAAAAATTTAGAAATATAGGCAACCTAATATAAACATTAAACCTAAACTATCAATTCTTTTGATCAAACTTTTAAAAACTCTTTCTAGTAGATCTGTGTACAGATTGATACAGCATTTGATATGAAATTAGTTTCTTTTTTTAAAAAAAATGCATTTCAATCAGTTGATCAAAGGTCATGTTTAATGTCACATTAGCACATTCTCAGAAAGATGTAGTTTTGTTTATGTCTCATGTGATCAGATAAAAACTCCCTTGAGAAGAATTCAAATGCAACTCTTGAATCTCATTCAAGGTTTCAGCATGAATCCATTAAGGCATGCATTTTAAACTAATGACATTTATTATAACGATGATACACTGTGATATCCTTGAATCTCTGTGAGCTTTTATTCATATGCAGGCAAAAACCAATAGAATAAAAACATTAGTTACATATGTATGGTATTAATATTCATATATGTTATATATTATTTATATATGTGTGTGTTTGTGTCCCTGTATATGTACATATATTAGTTTCTCTACTTTTTGTCTGTACCCCTAAATTGGTTTATCAACCCCTAAATTGTTGCTGTTCAAATACCGTGTGGCAGCAACAAGAAAAATACCTGACACATCTTATTTGTAGAGATCATTAATATTTAATTTATTTAAATTATACTTTGCTTTTAAATATCATTGAATTTTTTTATCTGTGGATCATTTTTCCTGCTAGAGCTAAAGTATTTTGCAGAATTAAAACCAGGAGCAAGATTATAAGAAGAAATTATTGTATATGTTTTATTTTTCTTAATTTTTTTTATTTTTTGCTTTGGTTTATTATTATTATTTACAATTTATTCACTTTGTATCCTGGTTGTAGGCCCTCCCTCATCTCCTCCTGTCCCAGCTCTCCTTCCTCTTCATCCCCTATTCTTCTCCCCTAGTCCACTGACAGGGAAAATCCTCCTCCCCTGCTGTCTGACCATACCCTATCAGGTCCTATCAAGACTGTATGGATCCTCTTCCTCTGTGGGCTGGCTAGGTTGCTCTACCAGGGAGAAGGGATCAAGGAGCAGGCAACAGAGTTCATGTCAGAGTTTGTGTTTTTCTCCCCTTATTAGTTGAACCCACATCGAGACTGAGCTGTCTCTGGGCTTCATCTGAGCAGGGGTTCTAGGTCCTCTCTAGGCATGGTTTTTGGTTGATGTATCAGTCTCTGAAGTTCTAACTGGGCCCAACGTTTTTTGGCTTTGTTTGTCTGTTTGTGTGGCTCCTGTCCTCTCAGAGTCCTTCTGTGTCCCTCTTCTTTCATAAGACTCCCTGTCACCCTTCCAAAATGTGGCTGTAAGTCTCTGCATTTGCTTTGATTCACTGCTGGGTGATGTCTTTTAGAGGACATGTGTGGCAGGGTCTCATTCTGTTCCCTCTCTTCAATGACTTCTAGTACCTATCCTGTTTTTTCTTCTGAATGAGAATTATGCATCTTCCCTAGGGTATTCCTTGGTTTTTGGTTTTTGTTGTTTTTCATCTTTAGGTCTATAGAAATGCATTTGCCCTCAGTGCCATTTCTTGACAGACTCATTTCGTAGTTTTTAGCTATTGTGGTATTGGTTTCTGTTATTCCCATCTTATTTTTCTGAGAGTAAATTTCTTACATCCTTTCCTTCTTCATGTTTCTTTAATCTAGAGTAGCAGTTATCCTATACTATACGGCTACTATCCGCTCATAAGTGAGTATAAACCACCGGTGCCTTTCTGCTTTCAGGTTACCTCACTCACAACGATCCTTTCTAGTTCAATCCATTTGCCTGCAGATTTCATGAGTTCATTGAGAATTCTCTGCTTAGCTCTGTACCCCTTGTTTAAACTGGATTATTTGATTTATTGGTATTTATCTTCTTGAGTTCTTCACATATTCTGGATATAAGCCCTCTGTCAGATGTAGGGTTTGTGAGCATCTTTTCTCAGTTTGTAGCCTGTCATTTTGTTCTGTGGACAGTGTCTTTTGCTATACAGAAGCTTTTCAGTTTCATGAGGTCTCATTTATTGATTGTTGATTATAGAGCCTGAGTTCTTGGTGTTCTGTTCATGAAGTATCTCCTTTACCAATGAGTTCAAGGCTCTTCTGAATTTCTCTTCTAACAGCTTTAGTGTGTCTGGTTTTATGTTGAGGTCTTTGATTCATTTGGACTTTCCTTTGAGCAGGTTCATAAGTATGGATCTATTTGCATTATTCTACATCTTGACATCTAGTTAGGCCAGCTTTTAATTTAAAAAAAAATCAAAATCATTTGCTAATAATTAGAGATAATCAAAATTTATTAGCCATCATGAAAAAATACTATGGAGGAAATATACCGTTTTTTTTCTCCTTCAGCATGATTTATACATGGGAAATGCACTTTAATACTAAGTGCATTATCTCAATAATAATAATAATAAAACTGTTGACATGAGGGCAGCCCTTCATCCTTCCTTGGTTTATTTTCATCCTTAGAAAGAAATGAAGGAATGAGAAATGCAGCTGCAGGAGCATGGGACTTAAATATGTGTGTTCTGAATGTCTGCTATATGAGTTTTTATTTAAGTTGTTTTTGAGCAAGAGACTCTTACAGATTGTCATGTATTCCATAAGATGGAAAAGCAGGGTTATATCCACAATGAATATATATTCTAATAATAGGAATATGCATTGCGTAGGATTTTTGAACACAGAAAAAAAAATTAGTTTTCCATCCGGAACTGTTAAAGAAGAATTTAGAGAAGAGTTAATTTTTTAAGCTATGAAAAAAAATGATGATGAGCTATCCAGGAAATCTAAGTGAGATATAAACAGGAAGAAGCAAGATAGAAGTATGAGCTATGGCTAGGATTAAAAGTGCCACAAGATGTATTTGAGAAATTAATGGGAGTATGGGATTGCTGTAGTATCCGTTGTCAGGTTGTAAATAAGCAGTTTTACAAAGGATCAAAAAAGTCTTTATCTGACAGTTTAAATACCTAGCAAAATTTACTGAGATGAATTACTGAGGGTTTTTAAGGAGCTTCCATTTCACTTGTAAAGAAATTGTTTTCATTACCTGCATTGTAACCTGTAAAGGTCAACAGATTTCTTTCCTAGAATATTAGAAAAAAATGCTTTAAAAACTTCTAAAACTATGGATATTTGATCAAGGGAATTCAGTAAATAATATAACATTAGCAACATTTTTAGTAGATAGAACTCATTTCTTTATGTCATTCAGTTTTCCAAGATAAGGAAATGACAGGAAGTTCATTCCACATGGACATGGTCTTGAACTCTGTCTCTCTTTTTCTATAACTCTCTGTGGGTGGGTGTGTATGTGTGTGTGTGTGTGTGTGTGTGTGTGTGTGTGTGTGTAGGAAAAAGAAAGAGAGAGATAATAATATATAGATTATAAAAGAAAAATAGATAACATAAAAATAGATGATAGAGAGAAGTAGAAGAACTGAAAATGCAAACTAGGCAGACATATTTAATCATAAATTTTATAAATTTAACATGCTGACACCTTTATTTTTAAAGTGAAGCCTAAAAACCCTAAGAAAAAACCCTAACACAAGCTCTCCAGCTTGTGTTATTGAATTGCCACCAGCAGTATTAAAAGGACTTTTTCAGAGAGGGAGAGTCTAGTATGAGGAACATAGATCTGATCTGTACAAAGAAACAAAGAATGTTTGAGGACTAAGTGAAAGCAGAGTGGAATTGTGTAACTTATTGAATCAAAATTATTTAGTATGTGATTGTTGAAAGTAATTATACCACTGACAAATTGAGTGATTGTAACATTTCTGTAAAAATGGTCTGAGAACTTAACAACAATGCAACAGAGCATGTTATAGACTTTTTTGGCTACTTCATTATTGTGGTGTTATAATATTTGAAACAGAGTTTGATGGTTAATCTTTGTTGTCAACCTGATATGAACTGTGTACCACTGAGTGTGCTTATAAAGGTGCCTTCAGAAACCTTTTTTTTTTTAAACCTTTTAACTTTAAAAGTGTGAAAAGCAACATGTAAGTGTTTTGGGTTTGGGATAGAGCACAGGGAGATCAAGGGAGAAAGCCAGGAGAGCACCGCCTTTTCTCTCTCTGCTTCCAGCCTCCCATGGCGTGAACTGCTTTGTTTCATCTAATCCTCCTTGTCATGGTAGGCTAAATACTCTGACACAAGGCTAAATAAATAGTTCTGTAAGTGTTGTTTTGTTTTGTTTTGTTTTGTTTTCAGATATGATGTTCCACTCCAAGTAACTAAAAGGAGGTTTTATATAAGCTTCATATATTTGTTAGAATATCTAAGAAAAGCACTATTAAAAGAAAACATTAAACTACTTATTTCTCTTGCACCCAGGAAGTAGAGGAAATAGAGAAGATATGTATCTGTCACATGGCTTTATGGCAGAATTCAAGAGACAGATAAGAAGGATCTTGAATTTGAAGCCTCTCTGAGTTATACACTGAGACATTGTCTCAAACAGTGTACAAACAAAATAGAACAAGAAGCAAAAATTAAACAAAACAAAAAGTGATTTAAATGCCACAAGCATAAAACCTTCGCAAATGTGATGAACATGTATATGACTGGACCGAATGATCACTTCGACTGTCAATGTTATGTGTGCCTCAGTAAGGCTTTCAGAGTCCATATATACAAATCACATATATTTATGTCCATATATATGATGTATGAATATATGTATGTGAATATATGTTGTCTATACAAACACCATTTAAATGTAAGTACAAATAAATAAGTAAAAGAATGAAAGAAGCCTTAATTTGGAAATCATAAAGAAATAAGGCATGTTTGCCTTACTTACTAAGCAAGAAGGAGAACAAAGAAGCCAGAACCAGAAGCATCAAGTATTATACATTTCTCCTCATTTTAGAATCTAGTGGTAGAGGTGTGTGAAATTAGCAGGGAAACTATTAGCGACAGGAAGTGCATCACAGTGAAATGGAAAATTAGGGTAATGTGTATACGCTTATGGTTAGAACACCAAAAAAACATATATGAAATGGTAACAAGAAACTTATATGCACAATTAGTACATATTAGTAAAAATAAGTGGAGTTTGAGGAGGCTAAAAATAAATTTAAAATACAGGTTAAACTAATTCAGCAAGCAATAGACTTAATAATGCTCTCAGATTCAAATAGGATTTCTACTAAAACAACCAATACTATGTATCATAAAATGCAACTTGAAAATAGAAATATGAATATATGACATGTATTTTTAAATCATGATCCAACATGCAAAATAGTACAGGCCTACAGCTAGCAGAACTGGAAAAAAATTGTAAATTTTGTACTTCAGGAGAAAACTTCTCTTTGATTTATTTTTGAAATCATCCTAAAACTTTAAAAGTAAAATGTCACACCATCCAATTAAAATTAATCAAAATGTCTGAACAGATAATTCTTCAAAGAAGACACACAAATATCAAAAAATACATAGAAGAGGGTTTAAATTTTTAGTTAGAAAATGCCAACTTTATCTACCATGAGATGCCACTTAATGTCAAATCGCATGTCTTTAATAAAATCAGATAATAACTAGTCAAAGACAGCAAAACTTGAAATGTATTCGCAATAGGGACATAAATTTGTAGAGCTTCTTTGGAAGGTACTTTGTTCATTTATAATACAAAAAACACAGAGGTTACTTGGTGGTTCAGTAGTACAACTCTTGTGCACTTATCCAAAGGAATGAACATAAGTTTATGCATAAACATATACATACATATTCATAGGGTCATTATTGTAAAAAAAGTAAAATATAAAAGGAAATTAAATAGCCATAGACAGATCACTGTGTAAACCGATCTATGTGTAACCTTCTATGTCAACCCAAGACAATTTAATTTTGAAAGTAATGACACAGGATTTACATTAGCTGATAGGCATGTCAAGACCTAAGGTTGATAACTAAATATGAGACTGTTTCCTTAGGATAAATCTTCAAAATATTTGGAATGATAAAACCAAACAAAAATACCAAAATGCAATGATGAATCTTGGTTGTCAACCTGACAACATATGGAATCAACTACATCCCACCCAGCTAGGAATACCAATAAGAGGCTTTTTTGTTTGAGTAACTTGAAGTTAGAAGGCACACCCTAAGTCTCGGCCACATGTTCTGGTGGCAGCCCACATGAAAGGAGAAGACAAAGGAAGCTTGTGCCCTGTGCCTTCTTGCCTTTACTCTCTCCAGCAACTGTTGCTGCAGCATCCTCCTTGATCCTGTGTAAGCATCTAGTTCTTTGAGAGTTCAACACAGACTGAAGACCAACAACTCTGTGTGATCCTCCAGAACTCCAGCACTAGACTGTCACTGCTGAGGTATCCACTCTCTTGGATTGAACAGATACATGGCTTTCGGCTGTGAGATGGCCATTGTTGGACTGATCATACCAAAGTCTACCAAGCAGTCAAATACATCTACTTTATATATATATTTATATATACTTTTAATATATATATAATATTGTAGTATTATAATATAATAATTAAATGTATGTAATATTTAATATATATGTATTATATACTGAAATGTACATATATTCATACTATCAATTCTATTCCTTGAGTCTGGTAATCCCCTAAAGACCCTTCAACCTTAATCAGTGAGAAAAAAAGAGGACTACACCCCCTTTCCCTATTAATCTCCTACCTAAAATTGTGGAGGGTTGAAAGGGAGGCAAAGGTACATAAGAACCTAAACACAGTAGATTATTAGTACACCACAAAAATTTTTACAATAGTCAAATTCATATTTTCATGCGTCAAACATATTATGATAGTATTGTTTAGCTTACCTTGACAATTTGAAATCCTATAGGCATATCCCTTTATCTTAGGGTTTTATTGCTGTGAAGAGTCATCACAACCAAGGCAACTCTTTTTTTTTCTTTTTTTTATTAATTACACTTTATTCATTTTGGATCCCCCCATAAGCCCTTCCCTCCTCCCCTCCCGATCCCACCCTCCCTCCCGTTTCTGCATGCATGCCCCTCCCCAAGTCCACTGATAAGGGGAGGTTCTCCTCTCCTTTCTGATCTTAGTCTATCAGTTCTCGTCAAAAGTGGCTGTGTTGTCCTCTTCTGTGGCCTGGTAGGGCTGCTCCCCCCTCAGGGGGAGGTGATCAAAGAGCAGGCCAATCTTATAAAGGAAAACATGTAGTTGGGGTCAGCTAAGAGTTTCCGAGGCTTAGTCCATTTGCATGGTGGTAGGAAGCATGGCACCATCCAGGCAAACTGCTGGAGCAGGAGCTGAAAGTTTTACATCTTGATCCACAGGCAGCAGAAGGCAACTGGATTCCACAATGGGCAGAGTTTGAACATAGGTGAGCTCAAAGCCGGCACCCACAGGGACACAACTTCCTCCAACAAGATCACACCTCTTAATGGTGCCACCCTCTATGGACCAAGCATACAAACACAGGAGGCTATGAGAGCTAAACCTATTCATACCACCACACCACAACTTGTATGAAATCTTTAACCATTTCTGAGTTGAATTCACAGTAACTAGACGATACTCTGTATCCTTTTCCTGGGCCTACATGAAATGTGGAAGTAGCAAACATATGCTCATACTAATCATTCATGCTTGTCTTTCTCTGATGTATGGTAGTCATTCCTGGAGCTCTGTTTAGGCACCCAGAACGTACTTGACATCAAGCTCCGTAACAAATTCCCTCTTTCAAATCTGCCTATGGCTTCTTAAACTTTTCTGCATTCACTAAAACAGTTTGTGAGTCTCAACTTCTTACATTCTCTCAGTTGTTATGCTCCACTCCCTCCTGTACCTTGTTAAAATATTTAGTAACATCAAATAAGCTCTGACCTTCACTCAAAAGCCTTTTTTTTTTTCATTAATAATAACAACACCAGTGTTTATTGATCTTATGGGTCATAGATAGTGAGAATATTTTAGATAGATTATCAAACAATTTATGCTTACTATGTGCGTTGATTGATATATGTCTAGGCTTGTTAGACCATTAAGACCTTACACTAAACTACGTAGGCTTAGATTTTTCACCAAACCTACTGTGTTTAGGGTTCTTATGTACCTTTACCTCCCTTTCAACCCTCCACAACTTTAGGTAGGAGATTAATAGGGAAAGGGGGTGTAATCCTCTTTTTCTCACTGATTAAGGTTGAAGGGTCTTTAGGGGATTACCAGACTCCAATCATCAGGATATCAACAGTCAAGCCCAAAGGCCAACACAAAGCAACAACATAACATCAGAGAAAGCCAACTTCATGGATTGCCTGGAGAAACTTTCTGGAATGTTTCTCTCTACAAAGTTAAAAGGTGGAGCAAAAAGATCAGTGTAGTCATGAAGAGCCCCAAAGCCTTGTCTCACTGTCTGGGCCTCTATGTATGTTCTCTCTTTAAAGTCTGCCCAGGGATGTTCTCCTAGCCAAAGTCATACCCCTTGCACATGAGGAATCATAGTAAAACATTACATGCCCTCTCACAAGCCTACAGGGCAAAACATCAAATGCCCAGCTTGCAGCAAAATGTCACATGACAAAATTCAGTCTTCAAAAAACCCAGAAATTTCCACTTCAAGTACATTATGTTAAGCATATTTCATTCATTCAGAAATAAACTCTTCATGAAGCTAAGTTACTGCTAGCTTCTCATCCTTCAGGTATTCTCATCTTTCAGTTTAATATTCTCAGGGGATAAAAGAAAAACATATAAAGCTTCTGTCAATGCCACTTTTTATTTACAAACAGACAAGGTTTAGCTTTGGTGATCATTTGAATACGACTGGCCAGTTATTGGACTGTTTTTAAAGTGTAGCCTGTTTAGAGGAGGTGTGTGACTGGGAATGGGCTTTTAGGTTTAAAAAATTTAAGTCAGGCCACATCATTTTTTCCCTGCCTCCTGCTTGTGAATCACGTGAAAGCTTCTAACTAATGCACCGGTATCAGGCCTACCACCACGGTCCTCACCATGACGGTCATAGGCTCAGTCTCTGAAACTTAAACAAATCCCCAATTCACTACTTTGTTTTAAAAGTTGCCTTGGTCATATTATTGTTTGTTTTTTTTTTTCTTAATAGCAATAAAATAGTAACTAAGATAGCTAGGAGATTGGTTTTTCCACATGTGTTGGATCCTGCCAGTAAGATATTTTTTTGTGGCCTAGTTTAACCAGATAGACCCTGAGCTTGGTGAAAAACAAATGAGAGACTCCATTCTCAGCTTGGTCCCCTCCTCTTCCCCTGATCCATAAAAGCTCCAGATCTTCCAGGGAGAGTCACATGGTCCCCAGGGAAGATTACAGGCCTGACCCTGTCCATATAAGAAACTTGTGCAGCAAGCACCTGGGGATTCCTGGAAATATTCTACCCTATGCTAATGAGACAATAATTTTCAGAAAATGACCTTTAATGGTACCTAGAGTTCTTCCCCAATCTATAGGGTAATTCAGTACTGTGCTCCTAGTACTTAATTAATTATACCCAGGACCATAGCACTACTTGTAATTGAAGTATCCCTAGCACTACTAGCCCACATATTCACTTTCACAACCCCTCTCAAGGTTTTTAAGTTCCTTTTGTTTCACAGGAAATAAATGGGCAAGCATCATCTGCTTCTCCACAACTGCTGGGACTTGTCAATTATTCTGGGAATGGATGGGTTCCCCTTCTCCCAGAAAAATTCATTGCTGAATTCCTGTGCCCTGACTGCTGGCCCTGAAAGTCATGATTATTATTTTATAGTATGTAAAAATACTTAAATTTTGCTAAAATGTTGACTAGCTCAATCTTATTCAGTTCCTGTGCAGCCAAAAAGATACCCCACCCCTATCTGAGGAACTGTACACAATTAATAGCCACTATTGGAGGGATGGAGGGTCAGTTAGTCAGTTTTCTTTAGGGATGTGGTCCCTGGTAGGTTGGACAAGTTCTAGTAGAGGGTTTAACACACACTTTACACATAGGCAATGCTAACTAGACTCTGTGGCTTATTAAAAAAAAGAATGTGAAGATGTGTGTGTGTGTGTGTGTGTGTGTGTGTATGAGGGAATCTGGGAGAAGTTAGAGCTGAGTATGATAAAAATATATTGTATCTGTATATAAAATTATCAAATAATAAATAAATATATTGCATTAAAAGCCAAAAAAAATACTTAAATTTAAGTTCTTCATAGACTCAATAATGTAACATTTTGTTGTTCTACTTATTATTCAAATTTGGTAATAATCATGTCATCTACACATTTGTCATTAGAAAAGTAATTGGAGTATTTCACGACTGTTTTATATGTGAATAGTAATTAAAATATAATATTAATAGTAAATTAAAAATACTTATATATAATGGTAATTATTAGGAAGTTTTAAAAGTAATTTGATATTAAAAACAGCAAAATATTTGACAAGTATTTCATTTTAGTGTAAGGTTGTAATAATTGTTATCATTATAATTGTCACTCTAAAGCTTCAATAAATTATTCTCAATAATATTTTTGCTTTTTAATCTTAGTAAAAACATTAGAGAACAAAAGTCAATATCTAAATATGTCATTATTCAACCCATCTTAGTCAGGAGGTTAGCTCAAATACATTCTTTCAGTCACACTAAATTGGACTGCATTCTAATCAAAAGATCCTGGATAATAACACAGAAAATATGATCATTCTACACTCAGCACCGAAAAACAGCATATTAGTTTCCAAGGAAGCTGTAATGTTTTTTTTTTCTTAGTTCCCCATTGAGATGATAATAAACCTTTGAATCGACCACCTAGAAACATTTTCTTTGAGGAGAAACTGCTGGGGTCATTTAAAAAGTCACTTGATACTATGCCAAAAAGAGAAAGCTTTTTCTCTTGTGTTGGCTATCAATAGATGAAATAGCTTTCTTCTCTCTCCTTGCCTCATCCCCACCCCCATCACTCATGCCCTTTATAATGTTCAACAAAAGCATTGCTCAATTGCATCTTGTCTGACAGTGAAGGTACATAAAGTGCCCATTTTGTTTAAATGAATGGCAGTAACCTTTTTGCTACACTAACTACTCGTGCGCCACAGGCAAGTCGTGGGCTCTGCTTGTATCCCTTCACTTTCAACTTAAGGGTCTTAGAGGTGCTATGAATCACAATCACCTTTAATCTTATAACTGTTCAACATAAGATCCTCGTGTGTTATTCAAGTAAGCAGTTTGTGTTTTTTGAGATAACTGATACAAAAGTTGTACATTATATGACATGGAAACACAATGTATGTTCAAGTAAGGAAAGAAAAAAATTGAGTATAAACCATATAACAATGTCTTAAATCCTGCAATAATATCATCTATTTAGAAAATATATTTAAAATTATTTAATCTCAAGAGTTTAATTATTCGTTTACAAAATGTTTGTTAGTTCTTATAAAATCCAAACCAAGTATCATCTGTGGGAATACAGTGAGTTAGAAAAATAACCCTGCTATCATCAATCTATTGACTTCATTTTCTTTTATTTATAAAGAAATATATTCAAATTTTACTTTATAATCTTATTTTATATCATATATGTTTACTGTTTTAGAATTAGCAGGTGAATTAATTAGCATCTTATATAAGTCCTTCTGCAGGATTATGCCAAATTATTAGTTGTTAATATATGTACACCATATTTACAAATCAGTCCAAACTAATATTTAATACCAGAAATAATACAAAAATTATAATCAAAGGTAGAACTAATTAATGTTAGATGCTACTCTGATTCTATTGAAATTGGTCAAATTGATAGCATCACCACATAGCTGTTTTACTTTTAAGGTTCATTTTGCCTTGAGGGGAATGGGAGCTGAATATCCAGAGACTTTCATGTGATGTCTAAAATAACCTGTATGAGAGGGATGCTAAACTCTTGTTTCTAGTATAACAGAAGGAAAGTAGATCCCTCAAATCCTAGCAAACACCTTAGGAAGTGGAAGTGTTTAGGAAATGGAAGTTGCTCAATGGAATTTGAGGTTTGCTAACATGAAGGATTATGTTCCAGTAAGAGAAACCTAAGAAAATATTTTTAGTTTAAAAAAGTTAGTAGTTAGAGAAATGGCTGAAATAGTTGTGACAAAAGTAATTAGGGAAATAACTAACACAAATATCTACAAGTCTTTAATATTCCTAGTCTTGCTTAGTCTTCTAGAGTGCATTAGGTATTTTTTCTGTAACTATCAGTAACACTCTGTTGTCATTAGTATTTATCATGATAATATTTATTTTATTTTTTATACTTTATATTATTCTATTTTCAGACCCTAATAATCTATTATATTATCCTCCTAAATGGATATAATATTAGGCAAAGTCTTATTGACTTAGTCTTATACTCAAGGATTAATGCATCCCTCAAACCCTCATCAGAGAAACTTGTATTTATAGGAGATAGTGAATAACACAGAGACTTATAACTGGTCAAGAAATAAGGGATAAGAGCCTGGGGGATATTCAGTTCTAAATAGGACAATATTTCACCACTTCTTCTTCTCAAGGCTAAGGAAATACTACTGAATAGAGGCCAGAATGATTGTAAGAGCCAGAAGTTGTAGATGACTACAAGAAACTGTTTCCAGGCATATGATTTGGAAGGGGATACTAGACTCTAGTAGGCTTCTCTACTCCAGCTAGTTCCCAAATAATCTATACCGAGATTTATAAAAGCTTTAAAGCATAGTGACTGGGCAGGTACCAATCCTCTAAGCTGTTTTGCTATTTACCAGCTACACACAATGTTACTTGTCTTAACTTTCCATCTGTTCTGTCAGGCCAGCCCTTATGGCCATTTGCTCATTGTCCATATTGCCCCAGGATGACTTCCTTCTCTCAAGCCTCCTTTCCTCCTACTACATCTTCCATTCTCTTCTCAACCTTTTGGTCCCTCTTTGACCCCAAGTCCAGAACCAAACCCCTGCCTACTTGTCTTTGAGCCAGTTACAGGCTTCAAGAACTTTATTAACCAATCAACTTTAAATTAGGTAGAACAAGGTTTACAAAACAAAGACCAGTGTGAGTGAGGATGTACTCTTCTTGACTGCAACCATGTCTAGGGGGCCAGTAATTAACATTAGAGTGCACAGGACCAGACCAGCCTCTGCAAAGATAGTAAGGTAGTTTCAGGTATGAACTCACAGTGGGTTCAGTAATATGCACAAGACTTGTACACACTCAAGGCAGACAGAATTCTGTCATTGTATGCAGGTAGACTTAGTCTATTATCATCATGGATGGGAGCATGGTGACATGCAGATAGGGTAGCTGAGACTACCTATAGAAATATCTGGATCTGAAGGCAGCAAAATGAGACAAAAAGGTGCCCAGCCCAAGTGAAATGCTTCCTCCAAGAATGCCACACCTACTTCAACATGGCACAGCTCCTAATCCCTCTCAAACAGTTTCACTTCCTAATGACTAAGCATTCAAGTAAACGAGCCTATGAGGACAATTATAAACCACCACAATGTCCAACAATAAAAGGAAGATCTTGCAAGTAACTCTCTCCAGGTGCTGTGGGCTATTACAGGGCAAAGCTTCTCTACCACGTTACAAAGATATAATTATTGACTACCACGACAGCATTCTTTCTTCTCATGGCAAAAACAATATTTTTATTATATTTATTATTTTAATCTTTAATAAGATAAATTATCTCAATCTCAAAATCATATACCAAACTAAACCCAAGCAATTATAAATAGAAATATGGTTCAACAAGATCCACATTCTACACAAAGATAAATAGAGTAGGATGCATTTTCTTTGCCTCCCATGTTACTTATAATACTTCCAAGTCAGGTAAAATTTGAAACCCTTTCACAAAATACATCTAGACATATCAACAAAAGTTCTTAGTTTTTATATAAAATATATAAATTCAGAATCACAAATTATATGATTATTTATTCCTCCAGAATTTCAAATTGAACCTCACCTTCCCATAAGAACTTCTGCAGCTTTAACTAATCAGTGAATGAATGACAAGTTAAAGTCCCTTTGTCTCTGCTTCTGGGCATTTGATCACTCACCTTTATAGCTGCCCTACATCATTGATTAGAAACAATCCTACTCATTGCTAATCCCAGAATATCAAAGTGGAAAGATTAATTAAAGTGTGAAAACCCATGATGATTGTCAGAACAAATGACTTTTTCTGACTTTTAGGAATAGACAGACTGTTTTGAATGCAATTATGTGAACAGGGAGTAGTAGTCTTTTAAATGTGTGCAAGGTTTTTGTACTAGGTTTGAAGAATAAACTTCACTTGTATAAAAGCTGAGCATTTAGCTGTAGCACATTTAAGTTGGCTGACTCATGACCATTCTGAGTGATCACAAATCAGTTATTTCAGTGCCATTAAATCATTCCTGACAAGTACTGCAGAGTGAAGCCTATAATTATGGATTAGGACAGGATGCCACAGAAAGAAAATTACAACATAACACCTTGCTTTCAAACAATGAAAAAAACTAAATATTTTCCCTACTACCTTCTTTCATTTTCTTATAAAATTGTTAAAATATTGAGTACTATTAGGCCTTGCATCTGTATGAATATATACAAATACATACAGTTCGCAGCATTTGTATTATTACAAGACTTCTGTCTACATACTAATAGCGTGCGTAGTTTTAACACAATACCTTATAAGTACACATTTTACATTTTTCATAAATCTGAACGCATTTATAAGAAAGCTCACTCTGTGACTTCCATGAGTGCATATATTTTTGTCTTGTTTTGTTTAGAGTGTATAGACATTGCCAGCTATCATTATCATGTATAGCTCCAAGAAGAAAGAAAAGTTACTCATTTCTCATTCTACAGAATTCCCCTTTTCTCCCCTGTTTTCCATGATTTTCAGTTCCCCACCCCCCCGCCATTGTCTTTGGTAACTACAGTTCTTGTGTATCTTATAACTTTTTTTTTCCCTGTAGCTATTAGAGTATGTCATCTTGACGACCAGTTTCACCCTGATTAAAATCAGCAAAGACAATCATAATTTCAGCTGGGAAGTGACAGATAATTACTGCACCTGCATTTTCTGCTATGTGCCATTTCCATCTCTATAATTGTAAATAAATTCTAATGGGAAAAGAGAGTATAGTGTCAAATAAAATTTCTTATTTTTTACTTATGTGTGCATACTCTCTTTCTGTGTGCACTGTAGGTACAGCTACCTGAGTAGGCCAAATAAAAGTATCAGATTCCACCTGCAGGAGCAGGAGTTAAAAGCAGTTACAAGAAAATTTGAATACAGGGAACTTCCCAGAGACTCATACTCCAACCAAGGACTATTCATGGAGATAACCTAGAACCCCTGCACAGATGTAGCCCATGGCAGTTCAGTGTCCAGGTGGGTTACATAGTAATGGGAAGAGGGACTGCTTCTGACATAAACTGATTGGCCTGCTCTTTGATCATCTCCCCCTCAGGGGGCAGCAGCCTTATCAGGTCACAGTAGAGGACAATGCAGCCACTTTTAATGAGAACTGATAGACTAAGATCAGAAAGAAGAGGAGAACCTCCCCTATCAGTGGACTTGGGGAGTGGCATGCATGCAGAAAGGGGAGGGAGGGTGGGATCGGGAGGGGAGGAGGGAGGGGCTTATGGGGGGATACAAAATGAATAAAGTGTAATTAATAAAAGTTAAAAAAAAGCAGTTAGTTGTAAGTTGCCTAATGTTAGTGATGGGAACTGAACTTAGGTCCTGTGGAATAGCAGTAGGTGCTCTTAAACACTGAGCTCATCAAATGGAAGTTCTTGATCACATCTGCCTTAAAGGAATATTAGAAACTATGTCAGTGAATGCCTTGCTTCCATCTTAGTTCTGGGCTCGAGTAATTTATTTCTAATTAAATGAATTTTTAATTGGCAAATATACAGTATGATCTACAAACAAAACTTGCATGACAATTCATATGCTTACATTAGAGAAATGAAGAAAATGTAAACAAGTAATTATGTAACAATTTTTGCAACCACAAATTTTATATTTAAAGATTTTAAACAAGGTGAGAGAAGCTAAAATATAATTAAGGTAAAACTATTCAGTTTAAAAAAAGAGTACTATTCATGAATTAGTAGAAATTTATTAGAAGTACAAAAGTATCACATACAGAAAGGTAACAAAATCATAATTGCTGAAAGTTGAAAAATTCTTCATATACTTATTTGCTAAATCTATTAATTCACTTCATTTTTGGCATCTATCTGTACTTGAAAGGTGCAAATCTTTTCCTTCTGAAGTTTACCATTTGTTTAATATAAAAAAGATTAAGAAGTTAAAATATAATTTTACAAAGCTCATTGCATAGGTGTATGTGTCTATTTTTTTTTTTCCATTTGATTTCATTGATCAATTTCCTTGCTTTTACGCCAATGCCATGCAGTTCTTATAACAGTGTCTCTGTAGTACAATCTGAAATCAGGATGATGATTCCTCCAGAAATTCTTTTATTGTACCTGATTGTTTTAGCTATCCTGTTCTCACTTTATTTTTTTTTTTTTCATATGAAGGTAAGAATTTCTCTTTTAAGTTCTGTGAAGAATTGTGTTGGAATTTTGATGGGAATTGCATTGAATTTGTAGATTGATTTTGGTAAGATGGCCATTTTTACTATGTTAATCCTACTGACACATGTGCATGGGAAATACTTCCTTCTTCTCATATATTTTTTCAACTTATTTCTTCAAAGGCTGGAAGTTCTTGTCTTTTACACACCTTTCATTCTTTTTTTGTTAGAATTACACCAAGATATTCCATATTATTTGAGGGTATTTTTTTTTCTTTAAAATTTTAATGACAGCTATAGAGTACATATTACCAAGTTTTCAAGATAATTTCTCCCCAAAAAGGCTATCATTCATGTATTGGCTAGTTTTTTTTATTTTATTTTATTAATTACACTTTATTCATTTTGTATCCCCCCATAAGCCCCTCCCTCCTCCCCTCCCGATCCCACCTTCCCTCCCCTTTCTGCATGCATGTCATTTCCCAAGTCCACTGATAGGGGAGGTCCTCCTCTCCTTCCTTCTGATCTTAGTCTATCAGATCTCATCAAGAATGGCTGGATTGTCTTCTTCTGTGGCCTGGTAAGGCTGCTCCCCTCTCAGGGGCAGGTGATCAAAGAGCAGGCCAATCAGATTATGTCAGAGGCAGTCCCTCTTCCCATTACTATGGAACCCACTTGGACACTGAACTGCCATGGACTACATCTGTGCAGGGGTTCTAGGTTATCTCCCTGAATAGTCCTTGGTTGGAGTATGAGTCTCTGGGAAGTTCCCTGTGTTCAAATTATCTTGTTCTGTTGCTCTGCTTGTGGAGTTCCCGTCCCCTTCAGCTCATACTATTTCCCACTTCTTACATAAAATTCCATTCACTCTGCCCATCAGTTGGCCATCAGGCTCAGCATCTGCTTTGACAGTCTATACTGCAGAGGCTTTCAGAGGCCCTCTGTGGCAGGTTCCAAGGTTGTTTCCTGTTTTCTTCTGGCTTTCAGAGGCCCTCTGTGGCAGGTTCCGAGGTTGTTTCCTATTTTCATTTTTTTCTGATGTCCATCCTCTTTGCCTTTCAGGATGGGGATTGAACATTTTAGTTAGGGTCCTCTCTTTTGCTTAGTTTGTTTAGATGTACAGATTTTAGTGGGTTTATTCTAAGTTGTATGTTTATATGAGTGAGTATATACCATGCATGTCTTTTTGCTTCTGGGACAACTCACTCAGGATGATCCTTTCCAGGTCCCACCATTTACCTGCAAATTTCATGATTTCCTTATTTTTCATTGCTGAGTAATACTCCATTGTATAGATGTACCACAGTTTCTGCATCCGTTCTTCAGTTGAGGGGCATCTGGGTTGTTTCCAGCTTCTGGCTATTACAAATAAAGCTGCTACAAACATGGTTGAACAAATGTCCTTTTTGTGTACTTGAGCCTCTTTTGGGTATATGCCTAGGAGTGGTATGGCTGGATCTTGAGGAAGCGCTATTCCTAGTTGTCTGAGAAAACGCTAGATTGATTTCCAGAGTGGTTGTACAAGTTTCCATTCCCACCAGCAGTGGAGAAGGGTTCCCCTTTCTCCACAACCTCTCCAGCATGTGTTGTCACTTGAGATTTTCATCTTGGCCATTCTGATGGGTGTAAAGTGAAATCTCAGGGTTGTTTTGATTTGCATTTCCCTAATGGCTAATGAGGTTGAGCATTTCTTTAAGTGCTTCTCTGCCATTCGATATTCCTCTACAGAGAATTCTCTCTTTAGCTCTGTTCCCCATTTTTTAAGTGGATTACTTGGTTTGCTGCTTTTCAGCTTGTTTAGTTCTTTCTATATACTCGATATTAGTCCTCTGTCAGATAAAGGGTTGGTGATGATTCTTTCCCAATCTGTAGGCAGTCGTTTTGTTTTGATGACAGTGTCCTTTGCTTTACAGAAGCTTTTCAATTTCATGAGGTCCCATTTATTGAGGGTATTTTGAAGGGTATTGTTTCCATATTCTTTCTCAGTCCATTTATAAAGAAAGGCTATTAATTTCTTGAGTTAATTTTGTATTTCCCCATTATGCTAATGGTGTTTATCAGCTGTAGGAGTTCTCTGGTTAAAATTATTGGGATGACTTATTTACAGTATCCTATTATCTGTGAATAGTGATACTTTGACTTCTTCCTTGTCAATTTGTATATTCTTGATTTCCTTTAGTTGTTTTATTGATCTGGATAGAACTTTAAGCACTATATTGAACAGGAGAGAGTAAGCAGCCTTGTCTTGTTCCTGATTTTAGTGTAATTGCTTTGAGTTACTCTCCATTTAATTTGATGTTGATATTGATGTGCTGTATATTGCCTGTTTTTGTGTTTAGGTATATGCCTTGTATCCATGATTTCTCCAACACTTTTAACATGGAAGGGTGCTGAATTTTTATAAATGTCTTTTTCAGCATCTAATGAGAAAATAAAGCCTGTTTTTTTTCTTTTTTCAGTTTGGTTATGTAGTGGATTACATTAATGGACCACAGCTGAGACGCCTGGAACTCTTGAACTACCAATTTCTACATCAGAATACTGTTGAATAGTGTTTCTTTTTTTTTAATTTTATTTTTCTTTTTAGTTACATTTTGTTAACTCTGTGTCCCAGCTGTATCCCGCTCCCTCATTCCCTCCCCAACCCCACACTCCCTCCCTGGTCTCCTCCCTTGAATAGTGTTTCTAATAATTACTGTGTAAATTTAGATTTATTATCAATTGCTGAGCAGTTGCTTGTCTAAGATTCTATGTGGTTGTGGATTCTCCATTCAAAAGCTTCAGCAAGTTTGTCTAGGTAATGGTTATACATTGTAAAGTTTGTAAACCATTGCAAAAATTAGCCTAAAAATAGATCTCTTGAGTTCTTTATATATTCTGAATATTAGCCCTCTATCAGATGTAGTATTGGTAAAGATCTTTTCGCAATCTCTAGGCTGTCATTTTGTTCTGTTGACAGAGTCCTTTGCTTTACAGTCTGTCTTCAGTTTCATAAGGTTCCATTTATATTTTGTTGATCTTAGAGCCTGTGCTTTGGTGTTCTGTTCAGGAAGTTGTCTTCAACAAACCAAGTAATTTAATTAAAAAAATGGGGCTAAACAGAGCTAAACAGAGAATTCTCAGTAGGAATATTTAATGACAGAGAAACACCTAAAGAAATGTTTAACTTCTTTAGTCATCAGGGAAATGCACATCAAAATGACTCTGAGATTATACATTGCACTCATCAGAATGGTTAAGATCAAAAACTCAAGTGACAACACCTGCTGGAGAGAATGTGGAGAAAGGGAAATCCTTCTCCATTGATGATGGAAACGTGAACTTCGGAAATCGATCTGGTGCTTTCTCAGAAAATTAGAAATAGTGCTACCTCAAGATCCAGCTATAGCATTTCTATGAATATATCTACAGTATTCTCAAATATACAACAAGGACATTTGCTTATCCACATTCGTAGCAACTCTATTTGTAATAGCCAAAGCTGGAAACAACCTATTTGTCCCTCAACAGAGGAATGGATACAGAAATTGTGGTACATTTACACAATGGAATACTACTCAGCTACTAAAAATAAGGAAAACCTAGCAAGAGTCCTCCCTCTTGATTAGTTTCTTTAGCTATACAGATTTTAGTAGGTTTATCCTATATTATATGTCTATATGAGTGAGTATATACCATGCGTGTGTTCTGCTTCAGGGATAGCTCATGAACGATGATCTTTTCCAAATCCCACCAGTTAGCTGCAAATTTCATGATTTCCTTGTTTTTCATAGCTGAGTAATATTCCATTGTGTAGATGCACCACAATTTCTGCATCCATTCTTCAGTTGAGGGGCATCTGGGCTGATTCCAGCTTCTGGCTATTACAAATAAGGCTGCTACAAACATGGTTGAGCAAATGTACTTATTGTATACTTGAATCTTTTTTGGATATATGCCTAGGAGTTGTATAGCTGGATCTTGAGCAAGTGCTATTCCTAGTTGTCTGAGGAAGTGCCAGATTGCTTTACAGAGTGGATGTACAAGGTTACATTCCCACCAGCAGTGGAGGAGGATCCCTCTTTCTCCACAACCTCTCCAGAATGTGTTGTCACTTGAGTTTTTGACCTTAGCCATTCTGATGGGTGTAAGGTGAAATCTTAGGGTCGATTCCTAGCCAGAAAGGCAAAGAGGATGGACATCAGAAGAAGAAGAAAAGAGGGAACAAGTCAGGAGCCTGACACAGAGGACCTCTGAAAGGCTCTGCCCTGAAGACTATCAATGCAGATGCAGAGACTTATGGGCAACCTTTGGGCAGAGTGCTGGGAATCTTATGAAAGAAATGGGAAACAGTAAGATCTAGAGAGGACAAAAACTCCACAAGCAGAGCAACAGAACCAAAAAATCTGAGCACAGTGGTCTTTCCTGAGACTGACACTCCAACCAAGGACTATGCATGGTGATAACATAAGACCCCTGCACAGATGTAGCCCATGGCAGTTCAGTATCCAAGTGGGTTCCATTGTAATTGGAACAGGGACTGTCTCTGACATGAACTGATTGGCCTGCTCTTTAATTACCTCCCCCTGAGGGGGAAGCAGCATTACCAGGCCACAGAAGACAATGCAACCACTCCTGATGAAACCTAATTGACTAGGATCAGAAGGAAGGAAAAGAAGACCTCCCCTCTCAGCAGACTTGGGCAGGGGCATGCATGCAGAGGGTGGAGTAAGGAAGGGATTGGGATGTGAGGAGGGAGGGAACCACAGGGGGGATACAAAGTGAATAAAGTGTAATTAATAAAGAATAAAAAAATAAGGAAATCATGAAATTTGCAGACAAATTGTGGGAACTAGAAAAGATCACCCTGAGTGAGGTATCCCAGAAGCAGAAAGACATACCTGGTACATAATCACTCATAAGTGAATATTAGCCATATAATATCGGTAAACATTCCACAATTGGTACACCTAAACAAGCTAAACAATAAAGAGGACCCTAGGAAAGATGCTTAATCCCTATTCAGAAGGATAAACAGGAAGGAGGAGAAGACATGGAACAGGACAGGAGCCTACCAGAGAAATTTTACCCTATATCTGACAGAGGACTAAATCATAAGTATATAAAGAACTCAAGGAGTTAAAATGCAACAAAACATGTAATCCAATTAAAAAATGGGGTACAGAATTAAACAGAGAATTCTCAGCAGAGGAATATCAAATGTGGAGAAACACTTGAAGAAATCCTCAAGATCCTTAGTCATCAGGGAAATGCAAATCAAAACGACCCTGAGATTTCACCTTACACCCAACAAAATGGTGAAGATGAAAAACTCAAGTGACAATACATGCTGGAGAGGATATGGAGAAAAGGGAACCCTATTCCATTGTTGGTAGTAATGTAAACTTATGCAACCCCTTTGGAAATTAACTTGGTGATTTCTCAGACAATTACAAATAGTGCTACCTCAAGATCCAGCTATACCACTCCTAGGCATATATCCAAAATATGCTTAAGTACACAACAAGGACATTTGTTCAACCCTGTTTGTAGCAGCTTTATTCGTAATAGCAGGAAACTGGAAAAATACCAGATGCCCTTTAACTGAAAATAGATACAGAAATTGTCGTACATTTACACAATGGAATTCTCAGCAATTAAAAACAAGGAAATCATTAAATTTTTGGGCAAATGGTAGGATCTAGAAAAGATCATCCTGAATGCAGTATTCCAGAACCAGAAAGACAGAAACCGTATTTGATCACTTATAAGTGGATATTAGACATATAATATTGGATAAACAATATCTACAATCTGTACATTTAAGAATCCCAGCAAGAAGGAAAACCCTGGCTAAGATGATCAATCCTCACTCAGAAAAGCAAATGAGACTGACATTGGAAGAGGGAGAAAACAAGAAATAGGACAGGAACCTACACAAAGGGCCTCTGGAAGACTCTGCTTGACAGGGTATCAAAGAAGACACTGGGACTTATAGGCAAACTTTGGGCAGAGTGCAGTGTGTCTTATGAAAGAATAGGGAGATAGAAAGACCTGGAGTGGACAGGTGCTCTGCAAGGAGAGCAACAGAATCAAGAAATCTGTGCCCACGGGTCTTTTATGAGACTGATACTCCAACCAAGGGCCATGTATGGAGATAACCTAGAACGCCTGCACAGTTGTAACCCATGGCATCTCAGTCCCCAGGTGGGTTCCACAGTAAGGAGAACAGGGACTGTCTCTGATATGAACTCAGTGGCTTTCTCTTTGATCACCTACACCTGAGGGGGGAGCAGCCTTACCAGGCCACAGAGGAAGACAACACACCAAGTCCTGATGAGACCTGATAGGCTAGGGTCAGAGGGAATGGGAGGAGGGCCTCCTCAACAGTGGACTTGGAGAGGGCCATGGGAGGATATGAGTGACAGAGGATGGGATTGGGAGGGAACGAGGGAGGGGCTACATCTGGGATACAAATTGAATAAAACATAATTCATATAAAAATTAAAATTACAAAAAAGACTACCCAGCAGGGTATTAAATGAGATACTGAGATTCATAGCCAAACTTTCTGCAGAGTGGAGAGAATTTTATGGAAGAAGGGGGAGATAGAAAGATATGGAGGGATCAGGAGCTCTACAAGGGGACCAACAGAGCCAAACAATCTGTGCCAGGGACTCTGCAGAGGCTGGTGAATCAACTAAGGACCAGGCATGGAGAAGACCTAGTCCCCCTGCTCAGATATAGCCCATGTGTGGCTCAGTCTCCATGGGGGTCTCTTTTAAAAGGATCCGGGGCAGTCTATGCCATGAACTCAGTTGCCTGCTCTTTGATCACCTCCCCCTGGTGAGATGGCCTTACTAGGCTACAGAGAAAAAGGAAACACAGTTATGATGAGACCTTATAGGCTAGGATCAGAGGACTAGGGGAGGAACTGTAAGACCTGGAGTCTCACTGCTCAGGAGCTCAGGATCGAGCCTTTCCCAGGAATACTCACAGACCACAACTCGATGCAAAAGCAAGAGGTTTATTCCAATCGCCATAGGATCACCCCTCCAAAGAAAAGAGAGGACCCCGAACATGCAAAGCACAGGGTTTTTATACCTGAAAATCAGACCACTTTTGCTCTATACATTGATTGGTCAGCAAGAATAGCAGAAGATAGTTTACAGCTGGTTGTAGATAGTTTACAGCTGGTTGCTTATGTTTTTTCTCAGAACAGTTCACCCTGCCCTTCAAGAGCTATCTGCACCTGGCTTCTATTCAAACAATCACAGTTGTTTTTCTCATTCCAGGGTGGTCCCTCAGAACAAAGTGGGAGGGAGAGGGAAGGAGGATGGCATTAGGAAGAGACGAAGGAAAGGTCTACAACGGGGATACAAAGTGGAAAAATGGTAATTAATAATAAAACAACAACAACAAAGAAATAGAACTCTAGCATAGATATTTTAAAAAATGGAAATAAGGCATAATTGTATAGTAGCCAGAAGAGCTATGCTGGATGTTGGACCATGTAGCTGCATATTTGAAGTGTACTTTTATTTCATCTACATAATATTTTTATGTTACTTTAATATTATTTGACATTTTAATGTTTTTGTTTTGAACGTGTATACACTGTAAACTGTTCGTATCCATCTACTCTTACCTCTCTTCTGTTTTCCCTACGGCCTCCACACTCCATGCCTCTGAACTAATATTCATCTTTACTTTTAACAGTTACCTATTTTTGTATAATTTATCCCATTACTTAAATCTAATTTTTATTATTTGTCTATGTGATGAGGCTAAAATACACAAGTACAAAGAAGCCAATGACATAGAAGCATCACACAGAAGGTGAAAATCATTGAGTCCTCTGTGATCTGACATCCCAGAGGGCTCTCTGACCACTAACTTCTATGGAAATAATTCACACCTGGCACTGATGTTTTGATTTAATAACCCATCTATTCTGGGAACAGAAGAAAATAATGAATTCTAATGATAGTATCATATATTTTGTGGGATGGACTTTGAGGAAAATTAATTCAGGTATTTGTTTATTAGTTATTGGTCTTATGTTAATAAGTTTGTCCAAAAGTTATTGTTTTTTTTTCTTTTTTTTAAGAGAATGGGATAGTTCTTCTTTTTTCATCATTATTATTATTATTTAAAAAGTTTTTGCTTTGTATCCCAGTTGTAGCCCCTCCTCCTCTCATTTCGGTCCCATCTTTCCTCTGTTTTCCTCCCCCATTCCTTTTCTCTTGTCCACTAATAGGGGAAGTCCTCCTTCCCTACTGTCTGACCCTAGCCTATCAAGTACCATCAGAACTGCCTGGATCCTCTTCCACTGGGGGCTGGCTCTGTCAACCCACCAGGGAGAAATGATCAAGGAGCAGGCAACCTAGTTCCTATCAGAGACTGCTTCTTCTTCCCTTACTAGGGAACCCACATGGAGACTGAGCTATCCATGGGCTACATCCACACAAGCGATCTAGGTCCTTTCTATGCAAGGTCTTTGGTTGATGAGTCAGATTCTGCAGTCCCCACTGGGTCCTGCATTTTTTTTCTTTTTTTTTTTTTTTGGCTTTGTTGGTCTCCTGTGACTCCTGTTCCCTCTAGGTCCTTGTCCAAAATAATATACAATACAGTGCATGTGATTTTTTAAATTACTTGCATTATTAATTTAGGATACTTAATGTATTCAATGGGTATTATTCATTCATAGCAGTTAATAGAGGTAGTTTCAGTTATAAAAATCAAGTAAAATACACAAACATGTTCTACATATTTACAATGTCATTTGTTCTGTTCAAGAAGTTGAATCCTTAGTAACCAAAAAAATTAAGTATTCTTTTAGTGTTTGTATAACGTGTGTGTGTGTGTGTGTGTGTGTGTGTGTGTGTGTGTGTTTGCTTCTTTGTTGTTTTTTGAGATAAGGACTAATGTAGCCCTGGTCTGGTATCAAAATCACTCTTCGATTGAAAATAGCCTTGAATTTTTCATTTCCAGTCCACATTTCATTTCATTTCACGTCTACATCAGAATGACCATAAGCTTGCTCCTCCATGCCCAACATACACTTCTGAGTACTTGATCTCACTGATATCACATTTTTATAAATTGCATGTATTTGTAGTTTGAGAGTGCTGACTATGAATAATTTTAGAGCATTCCAGTTTAGTTTCAACAAAAAAGTTGGGTGGCTCACAACCTCCTGCAACCTGAGTTCCTAGATATTCGAAGCTGTCATTTGGCCTCATCAGACAACCAAACATGCATGCATGCACACATATAATTTCTTACAAAAATTATTACATTCATGTATTTTAAAATAACATTTAACATTTTAAGGCTGTTCAAGGCTTTTGCAATTTTTTGGTTCAATGTAGAATATAAAAACTATAATTATTATATTTAATCTTTCCTCAGATTGATATTAGTGCATTTCCACTATTACATGATCTTGTATGTGGAAGGATAACGGTTTATTGTTTTAAAGCACACTGTAAATGTATTAATACCAACTTCTACCATTTATGATCATTTGATGCATGTCAGCAATTGCGTCATTATCAACAATGGGACCCAATAATTTCATACAGCTCTTGCAATAACCAGTACACCATATATGTTTCTGTTATACATCCCAAGTATGGGAATATCAGAATTCATTTTTTTGGTAACTGAAGTAAATATAATAGTTTAAAGATTGTACAATGAGCCTTTTCAAACTACATTAAAAAGACAGGTAATATAATTCATTTTGTGTTTTGCTTTTCTCCAATCTTGTCCAGATTTAGTCTATAAGGATTAAAAGCAGCAGTGTGTTAGCATTATCAAAGCTGGCTTTTGAAGGATGTGTGTGTGTGTGTGAAACACTAGTTCTTCCTTTCTCATTCACTCCATTTCTTTTAAGTTTCCAATTAGAACAAGTAACTGCCTCTCCCTTTTCTTTATATTGGGAAACTAGATCATTGATGCATCATACAGCAACCATTTCTCATGGGTTTAAAGTCTTGTATTCTTTATCCTTCAGTGAGTTCTGATGACAAACACCAGATGCTCTGGGGAAATCATCCCAGGTGGTGACTCTAGCAAGGGAAAGGAAAATTTGCTCCTAAATGGTGGATTGATTCTGATTGCATGTCTTGTATTAGATGATCCCCAGTCTCAGCAGGATTTTCAAAAAGGATTATTGACTTTCTGCCCCAATGTCTCAGACCAACAACCTGTAAATCATATGTCAGAGACCATAGGAAGCTTATTTCCTTAGACAGACAGAAACAGAATTCAGATTCCTTTAAAGAAAATTGAAACTCCATTCATTGATTTTTGAGAAAGTAAATTAATGGAATTTTTGCCTCCTATTCCAGGCAAAAATTAAGATACCCTTCCCTGGAAGAAAACTGTACTTTGCTACAAGATATATCTTAAAATGTGTTGCCAGGTTTTACTTCAAAAGTTACATAGGAATTTGTTTTTATTAATTTGATTTTTGTAAATCATAACTTATAAACTATTCTTATAGGGAAAATTCTAGATATTCAGAAGATTTTTAAGAATTTTTCTGAACACTAAATCACATTTTGATTGAAAATTATGATTGATGGCTTCATTATCCCTACTTAGTTTTGTGCAGTGATACTTTGGTAACAGTAACTGAAACATAAATGAGCAAATGGGTAATGTTACTCTGTTACTCAGTAATGTTAGTGTTATTAACACTGAAATTTTATATACTGTGTAAATACAGTCATGAATGTGGATAACACTGATCTACTTAAGATCTGTCTGTGTTCCTGCCTTTCTGACAACCGACCATTCACATCTTTTCACTTATCTATGCTGGAATGAGACTTGTCTTCCATAGATTAAAGTACTTGAACACTTGAAACCTAGCTGTTGTTGTTTGGGGAATTATAGAAACTATAGCACTTGGAGGCTTCTGGAAAGAAGTCCATCATTGCAGGTTGGCTTTGAGTGTCCACAACCAGCAAATTCCAGTTTGATTTCTTTCACCCTGAGTCACATTCACCTGACAGGAATGATCCTCCAATGCCATGTCACCAGAGAGGTCATCTCACACTGTCATCAAATGTCCTTCCTCTGTCATTACATGGGGCTTTGGGATACTTTTTTCTGCTCTACTGTTTTTGACACTAATACGTGTTTTCGTAGAGTCTCACAGAAGAACCTAATGAAAACTTGGTCCCCAGAGCAAGAACAAGTGTTCTACAGGGATGAAGCAATTAATTGATAATAGATAATATTTTAATGGTAAGTTTTAGCAAGATATGAGACTCACAAGATAAGAGGACTCAAGATAATGAAGGACCTTGACATCAACCTTGAATCTTATCTTGAGGAAAATCTGGTAATTGATCTGAAACCATACTATTTCATACTTTCTTCATTGGTCTTACAATTCCAGGCCTTTCTTGTCTTTGTATTTGTCAAATGAATTCAGAAAGGGCAAAAACATTGCAATAAATTTGTAATGAAAGCAAATTCATGAAGTATGGATTTGCATGATTTTTATGGCATATATATCACACACATATATGCATATATATGTCTCCTTTCACATGGAGTTATATATCACTATAAAAATAAAAAGATATTTAAAATGATGAAAATGGATTTAATGGAATGAAATTAAATTTCATGCTATCCACATTGAGTTTATCATTAAATGTAGTCTTTCATTCGGTTATTTTGCCAAATTATACACAACAAATATCTTGTCCCTAAGGTTCATTATTTTATATAGTTCTATTATTACTCCTGTTTTTCTTCTTTCTGTAGCAAAGAGAAGTAGTTATAAAACATTGGTAATGACACAAATGCACTTAAATGTATGATGTACTAGACTAATAACATCTAATGCATTCCATTTTAGAACACTTTTAGCACAGAAGCGTGTTTTATTTTGTTATGCTTTATAGAATCCAAACATTTTCAAATCACAAAACAGCCTAAACAGTTTCTATGCACAGACTATAAATATACATTTAACCTTTAAATTTATCATCCAATTGTGCAAATGCATACTACTGGAACATGAGAATACGGTTTTTGTAACTTAGTTAACATGTTAATATTTAAAACTTTGTGATTATAGGTAACATTGCGGTACATATTGTGTCAAGTCATTGGAGTGACTCTCCTCTTTAGACTTTATACTTCAGCATTGGTTCCATAACAACACAATGTTGGCTGCTTTCTCTAGTTGGCTATTGTTACTTTCTGTAGATTCATGTTTATGTCTATTGACCTTCTAACCTTCATGTATACTCTTATTTGAGATGCATATTATTTCATTCTCTTATTTATTTCAATATTCCCTTCTAAAACACAGTTTGTTCCTCCAAATTTTTGTTTATTTCATTGTACAAATATTTTCACTCTGAAAAATACATGGTACTTACTATGGAACATAGATCTTGTCCAAATAAGAAAACTCAGAGGCATATTCACTGTCGTTGAGCATAGTATTGAAAATTAAATAAATGTAAGCATACATTATAGTTTCTTGATCCCATAAATGAATATAGAAATATTTTCTAAATAGAAGATACAAAATACAAAAATATTTTCTAAATAGAAGAAAGCACTTGCATTTTTTAGTTAGGCTTTGCTGCAAAAAAAAAAAAAAAAAAGCAAAAGATAAAACAAACAAACATATCAAATTTGTTGTCTCACAAAAATCATATTTTGTCTAGTTTACTGTTTCAGGTTGATTTTTTGTGAATTTTATTTAAAAAATTCATCAAGTTTAGGTTGGATTCATCCATACAGCATTGGTCATTAACTGTAAACTACAGCAAAAATGACCTTGTTCTTCCTGCCTGTCATAAAATTTCTCTATAGGATGGTCCTAAGGATTCAAGAACAAGGAGACTGCATTAAAAAGAAATCTCTGAGAATTATATTTGAAGGACATTGGAGGCTGGAAGCCTATTTTTAATACCAGTCCACATTCAAGAAACATAAAAATAGATTTCATCACTTCATGGGAAAGGAATTGGAATTGTTAGCTATTTCTGAAATCTAGCAAGCTGCTTTTCTGCATGTAAAACAGAAATGATTCTCAACATTGTATTTAATTTTGGAAAAAAAGTCCTTCAGTTAAATTTACCTGTGCATTCACCATCGAAAAATAATTCTAGACTACTCAGCAGTGAGAGAGCTAACCTGCATATTACAAAATTTATTTTCTCTACCTCTTCTTTCACAATGTTTTCCAGTCACTCTTATTTAGATATTATCAGAAAAGCTTCTTCCTGCAGCAGATTGAAACTGACATTGCACCCAGAATGAAAGAGCTTGAAACACTTAGCCCTAAATTCAAAGTACTAATACTGTTAGTAGTTATACTATTTTGTACTAAGTACTAAATACCATTAAATACTAAATGCTAGTACCATTAAATTACTCCACTAGGGGAACTCTTGGAAGAGGAGGCAGTAAAAAGTGTAAGAACCAGAGGGGATGGAGGACGCCAAGAAACGAAGCCCTTCTAAATCAACATAAGCAAAATCTCATATGAACTCACAGACACGGAAGCAGCATGCACAAGGCCTGCACAGATTGTCGCTGGGTTCTTTGCTCTTACATTGTGGCTTCTAGTTTAGTGTTTTAATGGGCTTCCTGCATGGGGAAACAAGCATGTCTCTGAGTACTGTGCTCTCTTTTGGCACTTTTCTTTCTGTTAGACTGTCTTGTCCAGCTTTGAGGTGATAGCTTTTGTTTTTTCTTATTATATTTTCTCTTGTTATATTTTTTTAAAAATGAACTAATGAACTAATGAATTAAAATGTAGTCACTAATGTAAAGGTTAACAACAAAATTGTGATTTATACTTGTTGGTAGAGAACTCATTGGAGAGTATGGATTTTCAACCACGAGAATAGACTCACGTTCAAGAATAGTTTATCAAGATAGGATGGGCTTCACAGTTCTTTGTTTTTGTTTGCTTGTTTTCTGTGTGTGCACTTTTATTTGGTTGCAAGTTTTGGGGCTGTGAGCCGCTTATGTTATTTTCTTGTTTTAGGGGATTGCTTATTGAGAATTTGTGTTTTTGAGGAAAAAACTTAAAGTTGTATAGTAGGAAGTGAGGAGGGGCTGGAAAAATTTGGGAGTGGGGAATCATAAGCTCAAATAAAAATAAAGATAGCAAAAGAAAGAGAAAATGTCAAAACTAATGTCATTCTTACACCCTAGTGATCTCTAAACTTGACCTCTGAAAAACTTGACCATGAAGAGATACATATAGATCAATCAAGTTGACGTTATTGAACAAATAATGTAATAAAATCATTCTTCTGTTTAAAAATCCTGTCCATATTCATTAAGAAATATATAAAATATATCTGTAGGGTGGGAAGAGTGAATTTACACCTTTATTCCCAGCAATCAGAAGGAAGAAATAAGTGGATCTTATTTTGTAATAGCCAGAAGCTAGATGTCCTTCAGTGGAGGAATGGATGCACAAATTGTGGTACATCTACCCAATGTAATATTACTCAGCAATAAAAAACAAGGAAATCATGAAATTTGCAGGTAAATGGTGGGATCATATAGACATATAATATAGGATAAACCTACTAAAATCTTCCCTATCCTTTTACAAACATTTAAAACTTCCAATTACAAACAGAATACTACTGGAATGTCAAAAGTGTCTTAATAATAACTTATACTCCTTCCAATTGGAGGCTTCTCAATTTAGTTTTTTTTTTCCCCACACCCGTTTGTTTCCATTTGTCCCATGACTATATCTGAAATGTTCACAGACTGTGTCTGGATGTTGTGTTCTGTGCAGGATTGAAATGCAGAAAGCAAGACTGATTCTCACTGGAGGTAAACCATTGAATGTTTATTACAATGAGGAAGAGAAAGGGAGAAGAAAGACTACTTTTTAAAATGGAATAGATTTTATGTTACATCTTTGCTTTAAGGGAAACTTATGCTTCTTAGGAGTTCATATTTTTGCATAAAAAGGAAGCAAATAAAATGGTATGAAGATATATCTGCGTATTATAAAATTCTACAGTTTTACTTCCCTTTAAACAGCAAACATATTTACCTTTTAATAGTGTTATCTAAACTACTGAACTAGAAAATTTTCAGCTATTGATTTCTATTCTCAAAGTCTCATTCAGATCCACATATTTTAACATTCTTTTTTGATCTACCAATCTAAAACTGTGAAACTTACTACAACGTTATAAATGATTTAAGGTAATTGTTTCTAGAGACATAGAGGTAGTATTAACATCAATGTATTACAAGTATATAAAGCACACAATAAAATCAATCCATTTATTTTTATGGAATATACTATAGATTATAATTAGACAGTAGAGTTTTCTTTTTCCTAAGAAGTTACTTTTGTTCCACATATAAGCTCAATTTTGATAAATGATGGAGAGTGAAAACATGTTTTGGAACAAGAAATACATTTTTTTCTTGTATAAGAAAATTTTGCTTAAGTTAGGTGTGGTGGCATATACCAGTAATCCCAGCACTCATGGAGACAGAGACAGGGGAATCTCTGTTAGTTCAAGAGAAAAAAAGAAAAAAGAAAAATTGCTTACTTGTCAAATTACTGTAAACACTACAAGTTCAATAGTTGATCTATGGTGTGATAGCAAAAGTAATCATTAATTTTATTAGCCAATCTGTCATTTACCAGGAGATATAATGTATGAAAAAATTATATGATTTTAATACAGTTATTGGAGACTTGATAGCCTATGCTGTACATAGCACCTTATTTCCTATAAATAATATTTGCAAATAATTGATTTCTGAATTATTGAAAGAACTTAGATATTATAATTCCTCTATTCTGATAATTTTATGTTTTAATTATATTTAAATTATTTTTTTAATTTTTTAAATATTTTTATTATTATTAATTACACTTTATTCATTTTGTACCCCCCATAAGCCCCTCCCTCCTCCCCTCCCAAACCCACCCTTCCTCCTCTTTCTGCATGCATGCCCCTCCCCAAGTCCACTGACAGGGGAGGTCCTCCTCTTCTTCCTTCTGATCTTAGACTATCAGTTCTCATCAGAAGTGGCTGCATTTTAGTTAGGGTCCTCTCTTTTGCTTAGTTTGTTTAGATGTACCGATTTTAGTGGGAGAGGTTGTGGAGAAAGGGGAACCCTTCTCCACTGCTGGTGGGAATGTAAATTTGTACAACCACTCTGGAAATGAATCTGGCGCTTTCTCAGACAACTAGGAATAGCGCTTCCTCAAGATCCAGCCATACCACTCCTAGGCATATACCCAAAAGAGGCTCAAGTACACAAAAAGGACATTTGCTCAACCATGTTTGTAGCAGCTTTATTTGTAATAGCCAGGAGCTGGAAACAGCCCAGATGCCCCTCAACTGAAGAATGGATGCAGAAATTGTGGTACATCTATACAATGGAGTATTACTCAGCAATGAAAAATAAGGAAATCATGAAATTTGCAGGTAAATAGTGGGACCTGGAAAGGATCATCCTGAGTGAGTTGTCCCAGAAGCAAAAAGACACACACAGTACATACTCACTCATATAAAGATACAACATAGGATAAACTTATTTATTTTTTAAGACAGGCTTTCTCTGTGTAGCGTTGGCTATCCTGTACTCACTTTGTAGACCAGACTGGCCTCCAATTCACAGGACTCAGTCTTCCCTGCCTCTCTGAGTACTGGGATTACAGGCATGTACCACCACACCCTGTTTACTTAAATATTAAATTAGTATTTTTATTACTTTCTTATTGCTTCATTGATGTAATTTACATTCAGTGTTTCTGTTCGGAAAGTGGTACATAACCAGTGGTTCTGAAGTAACACACTTTAAAAAATAAAAAAAAAGAGTGTTCTTTTTTTTTAAGATTTTTTGTTTTCCTTCAGGTATAATAAACTCTCCATTTATTTATTTATTTATTTATTTATTTATTTTACATTTATGACCATTTCTTTGTGTGCAGGTAGTTAGCCAAATTGAAGATTTTGTGAGGGAAAATACTTGGAAGCTCCTATTCCACCATTCTTTTTTTTTTTTGATTTTTTTTATTAATTACACTTTATTCATTTTGTATCCCCCCATAAGCCCCTCCCTCCTCCCCTCCCGATCCCACGCTCCCTCCCCTTTCTGCATGCATACCACTCCCCAAGTCCACTGATAGGAGAGGTTCTCCTCTCCTTTTTGATCTTAGTCAATCAGTTCTCATCAAAAGTGGCTGCATTGTCCTCTTATGTGGCCTGGTAGGGCTGCTCCCCCCTCAGGGGGAGGTGATCAAAGAGCAGGCCAATCAGATTATGTCAGAGGCAGTCCCTCTTCCCATTACTATGGAACCCACTTGGACACTGAACTGCCATGGGCTACATCTGTGCAGGAGTTCTAGGTTATCTCCACGAATAGTCCTTGGTTGGAGTATGAGTCTCTGGGAAGTTCCCTGTGTTCAAATTATCTTGTTCTGTTGCTCTCCTTGTGGAGTTCCAGTCTCCTCCAGCTCTTACTATTTCCCACTTCTTACATAAAATTCCATTCACTCTGCCCATCAGTTGGCCATCAGCCTCAGCATCTGCTTTGACAGTCTAAACTGCAGAGACTTTCAGAGGTCCGTTCAGTTTGATGTTGGCTATAGGTTTGCTGTATATTGCCTTTACTATGTTTAGATATGTGCCTTGTATCCCTGATCTCTCCAGTACTTGAAACATGAATGGATGTTGGATTTTGTCAAATGCTTTTTCAGCATCTAGGGAGATTATCATGTGGTTTTTTTCTTTCAGTTTGTTAATATGGTGGATCACATTGATGGATTTCCGTATATTGAACCACCCCTGCATACCTGGGATGAAGCCTACTTGGTCATAGTGAATAATATCTTTGATGTGTTCTTGGATTCGGTTTGCAAGTATTTTGTTAAGTATTTTTGCATCAATGTTCATAAGGGAGATTGGCCTGAAATTCTCTTTCTTTGTTGAGTCTTTGTGAGGTTTAGGTACCAAGGTGACTTTGGCTTCATAGAATGAGTTTGGTAATGTTCCTTCTGTTTCTATTTTGTGGAATAGTTTGAAGAGAATTGGAGTTAGCTCTTCTTTGAAGGTCTGGTAGAATTCTGCACTGAAGCCATCTGGTCCTGGGCTTTTTTTGGATGGGAGACTTTTGATAACATCCATAAAAACTAGTGACTTCTCACAAGCCTGGCTGGCAACATTTTTTGGTAAGTCAAACACCTTCACTTTGGCGTTTTATCCATTACAGTTATATTTTTCATATCCGGACATAATTTTTACTACTTATTAGCCTTTTTCTTGCATATATTTTATTGTTTATGTTTTTAATACAGATTTTTATTGTTTAATTTACTTATTTTTTTATTAATTACAGCTTATTAACTTTGTATCCCAGCTGTAGACTAATCCCTAGTCCCCTCCCAAACCCACCATCCCTCCATCATCTCCTTCCATGGCCCTCCCCAAGTCCACTGATAAGGGAGGTCTTCCTCGCCTTCCCTCTGACCCTAGCCTACCAGGTCTCCGCAGGACTGGCTGCATTGTCTTCCTCTGTGGCCTGGTAAGGTTGCTCCCCCTTCAGGGGAAGGTGATCAAAAAGCCAGCCACTTCTTTCTTATCTTCTTTAGGTGTACAGATTTTGGTATGTTTATCCTATATTATATATCTAATATCCACTTATAAGTGAGTATATACCATGTGTGTCTTTCTGCTTCTGGGATACCTCACTCAGGATGATTTTTTCTAGATCCTACCATTTGCCTGCATATTTCATGATTTCCTTGTTTTTACAGAGATTCATAAGCAACCCATAACCCTAAAACTCTGAGAAAATGCAGAAACTCAGTGGCTTGGTCTTTGATCACTTCCCCCTGAAGGGGGAGCAGCCTTGCCAGGCCACAGAGGAGGACAATGCAGCCAACAGTGAATAGTTATGTTTATCTATTTTACAAGATATTTTATTAATTATAGAATAATGAGTCATCATTTTAGGGTTTTGTGTATGTTTGTGTGTGTGAGTCTGTGTGTCTCTTTGTGTGTATAAATGTGTGTCTGTATCTGTGTGAGTGAATGTGTGTATGAGTGTGTCTCTGTGTAAATATATATGTTTCTGTATGTGAGTGTGTTTTACTGTGTGTACTCAGACAGTGTGTGTGTGTGTGTGTGTGTGTGTGTGTGCTGGAACAGAACTAAGTGTTCTGCTTGCTAGGCAAACAGTCTAACACTGAGCTTTATCTTCAGCCCCAAGAAAAAGTCTATGTCAGGTGAATTTATTTTGTGTCTACCTGGGAATAGTGGCATTAATTATTTATACAGCCTGTGGTAGCGATGTAATTATGGCACCTTTATTTTGTCGATCATATAATAGTGCTTGGATTTAGTGGTTTTTTTTTTCTTTAGCTATTGCTTATTCTGTCTATTCTAGTTGTCCTGAGTTCAGCAGAAAACCTAAGTGTTTAGGTGGACAATTTCTTTGGCCAGTAAATATGTTCTCAATTAAAACTGAAAGCTCTTGCTCCATATGTCAACCCATCTGGCTATAAATATGTTACCATTGATATAAATGGGCATATGTGTGAAATATGGGTTTAGAGATAATATTTGTATTAAAATTCTATCTCCATTTAAACTCCTGTGCTTTAATATAATGTGCATACTATTTCATGACTTGTTGATATGCTAGTTTGATGGTAATCTTAAGCTGTGAAATAGTTAATTCATTCAATACGAAGAGTAGTGCTTTAAAGAAGATGTCATTGTGATATTTAACATAAATGGTTATCAGTTTTAGTCAAATGAGACTACTAATGATCCCACTTCACTAAATCTACAAAGCTCAAAATAAAACTCAGTGGGTCATCTAAAAATGTCTAATATTTAAAATTATTTTGATAGTTTTATAATTACTTAATAGTTGTCATAATGGAAAACCATACAGCCTGGTGATGGATCCCTTATGTATTCAGGGTGTGATTGCACTGCAATTCTTCACAAAACTATAGTTCTTCCTGTAAATAAAGAAACTCATGTGTACATACTTTCTTCGAAAAGTGAGGATTTATTTGCTAATTGACTTCGAGATCCTAGGATTAAGGGTTTAAATACTATCTTTATGGAGGATAGAAACTAATTAAAGTTTTAATCTCAAATAATCTTAGGATTAAAGGTTGTCTCAAATTTATGGAGTGGTTAATTGAAATTAATTGCTTCTTTACAGTTCCACACACCTTGACTTTTACCTTCCTATGCCTGTGAGTGTTGCTCCTAATCTTCTCATTTATCAGTGACCATATTATACTTGTGGAATGCCACAAGGAAAGTTTTCTACATTAGGTCAAGGAAGACTCCCATTTTCATTACAAATGGACAGTTGGCCTGTGTCCTCAGGCTTTTTCAAAAAATTGTCAAAAATATAATTCTCTGACATAATCTGATTGGCCTGCTCGTTGATCACTTCCCCCTGAGGGGGGAGCAGCCTTACCAGGCCACAGTAGAGGACAATGCAGCCACTTTTGATGAGAACTGATAGACTAAGATCAGAAAGAAGAGGAGAACCTCCCCTATCAGTGGACTTGGGGAGTGGCATGCATGCAGAAAGGGGAGGGAGGGTGGGATCGGCAGGGGAGGAGGGAGGGGCTTATGGGGGGATACAAAATGAATAAAGTGTAATTAATAAAAAATTTTAAAAAAATTAAAAAAAAGAAATGACATGTAATATGGTTCTCATCAAGAATGATCAATCTCTGTTTTCTCATTTAAATGTTATATATTCTATACAGAATGAGAAAGGGTCATTACAAGAGGGGAAGATGTACAAGGGACAATGAGAGGACAGACAGATGGAAGGCTGAGTAACGCTATGGGCTTTGAAAATTCCTTGTGAAGTGAGTACCCTAATAAGGGGAACAGGGACTGTTTCTGACATAAACTCAATGGCTGGCTCTTTGACCTCCCCCCCCCCCACACACAGGAAGGAGCAGTCCTGCTAGGCCACAGAGGAGGACTCTGCAGCCAGTCCTGAAGACACCTGATAAACCAGTATCAGATGGAAGGGGAGGAGGTTCTCCCTTATCAGTGGACTTGGAAAGGGGCAGGGAGGAGATGAGAGTGGGCGAGTGGGATTGGGAAGGAGAGAGGGAGCGGGATACAGCAGGGATACAAAGTTAAACTGTATCTAATATTAAAAAATAAAAATTAAAAAAAAAACTAATACAAAAATTAAAAAAAAGTACAGGATGAAAACAAAAAAAAAGAAAATTCCTTGTGGAAACCTACTGTGTTATAACTGCCCTCCCCATTGTGTGTGTGTGTGTGTGTGTGTGTGTGTGTGTGTGTGTGTGTGTGT